>NW_006779398.1:838415-858055 GCF_000442215.2 Lipotes vexillifer | reverse complement strand
TAGGGAAAAAAACTAGGTTTGGTAGATTGAATTCTTATTAGAAATTATTCATCATCCTTCTTATGAGTCATATATTATGTTCACTGCTATATGACTTACAGAGTTCCCTGTGGAATGAAAATACTTTGCATCAAGATGACAAAGGTTTGGCCAAGTGATTGGTTTAGCCAATAGAATAAGAGAAGAAGCGTTGTGTGCCATGAATGGCAGAAGCTTTAGAGTTATTTCATAGTTCTGTAATTGTTCTTCCCTCTGCCATGAGAATGGTATATCCTAAGGAAGAACTGTTTCTTTAGTCTGGATCACATGATGAATAAACTCACAGTGACACTCAACTCATATATAAAAGGAGAGAGAAATAAACCTTTGTTGCTATAAGCCAGTAATACTTAGTTTTGTTTGTTACCACAAAATATTTTATCACAATCTCTAAAGGATACAATAGGTTTATTTTTTCATACTTTTTAACTAAGAGTTGTAAATAGAGATTGTTATTCAAAAATCCTTCAGTTGAAAGTAATAGAAAACCATCTGATATATTGTAAGAAATGGGCATGACCTCAGTAAGAGTAGGCATACAGTTAAGGCTGGGTGTTACAAACAACTAATCACCTGAAAATCACCTGAAATTGTTCTCAAAATCTTATCTATCTTTCTGTGTATGTCAACTTCTCTCTCCTTCTCTCTCTTCTCTCTCTCTGAGTGTGTATATGTGCATGTGGGTGTGGGGTGTGTGTATAGTCTCTGACTGTATTCCAGATTCTTCTATAGAAGATGGGTTTTACCTCTTCTAAAAAACACCACCAAAGGGGCTTCCCTCGTGGCGCAGTGGTTGAGAACCTGCCTGCTAATGCAGGGGACACGGGTTCAAGCTCTGGTCTGGGAAGATCCCACATGCCGCGGAGCAACAAGGCCCGTGAGCCACAACTACTGAGCCTGCGCGTCTGGAGCCTGTGCTCCGCAACAAGATAGGCCGTGATAGTGAGAGGCCCGCGCACAGTGATGAAGAGTGGCCCCCACTTGCCACAACTAGAGAAAGCCCTCGCACAGAAACGACGACCCAACACAGCAAAAATTAATTAATTAATTAATAAACTCCTACCCCCTACATCTTCTAAAACAAAAAACAAAAAAACAAGAAAACACACCACCAAAGAAAAACTATCTCTTTCACTTCTTCAGTTTGGTTCAAATAGCCCCAGGAAAGAACCCTAATTGTATCATAGTAGGTCTTGGACCACTCCAGATCCAATCAACTATTTCTAGAATCAACATCATATAAAAACATGGTAGTTCTAACATCAACCACATTAAAATGTTGGAGAGAAGCCAGATGAGAAGCATTCCTAGGAGAAGAGAGGGGTGCTAGACAGATAGTGTCTTAGATGTTGACTATGAAAGACCTTAGGGACATGATGAAGATCCTATAAATCTGGAAAGAGGAAAGTAAGAGAAAATATAAAAGGGAGAAATGAAAATATCAAGAAGCCTACTTTAAGATTTTATATACAGCAATTCTGCAACATTATTTTATTTATTCAAACATAAATGAACAGAGAAAGGATTGCCTGTGAAGGGATACAGAGGAGAGTGGAGATTCTCAAGAGAGTTTTGATGCTTCTTAGAGATTACCTGCAGTAAATAATGATAAGGACTGGAAACGAAAAATGTCATTGATTAATGAGCGAACAAGAGTAAGGCAGATCAAAATGTGAAGAATGAATGTGAGATTACTGACTTGGGAAAGTAGATGCAAAATATATGGTGGTATCAAGATAAGCAATATAATAGGGAAAATAGATTTTCAGAGAAAAGATAAGGAAATATTTAGTGTATGCAGGGTTTGAGATAACTTTAAGTAACTATGATATAAAATTTACTAGTCATAAATCTCAGCCCTAGGAGCAGGGTGGGGAAAGGTGATACAGGGGGAAGAAGATAGGCAATCTGCTTTCATCCTGTGAGCTGAAATCTATTCCCACCAGTATCTTCAAAGACTTTGTTCCACCGAATAGCCTTTTCTTCATTTTTTTTCTTCCCCTCTTCCCTCTCTTCCTCAGTTCCCTCTCCATCTCTCCCCTCTCTCACATTCCCCATATTTCATATCAATGTATTAACATATGTTAATATTTTTCATCTTCAAAAAATCTCTCTGATCTTTTTTTTTGGTCTCTGGTTGCTTCCTTACCTATTTCCTCCCTTCAGAGTCAAGCTTTACGACAGCAAGGTGTACTTGCTGTCTCCATTCCCTCATTTCCCATTCCTTCATCAATTTACTTCAATATCTGTTGCCAAGATCACCAACACCACCCAGTTTTCAGTTCTAATTTGCTTGGTCTCTCAGATGATTTTAACTCTGTTGATCATACCTTACTTCTCAAAATATTTTCTCTGTCTTATTTTAGCCATAGCTCCCAATTTTTCTCCTAATTATCTTGGCCATTCTCTTTTCTTCTAGGGATTTGTCTTCCTCCACCTAATCATGAAATATTGGACATTCCTCCAAAGTTCCATTTGGCAAAATGTCTCACTCTACAGATAGTCAGTCACTCAGTGAGCTCACCTGGCTTACACTGCAGCATACTGTATAATGATTTACAGATCTATGAATCCAGTCCAGATCTCCCTTCATACCATGTGAAGAGACAAGGAGAGCACTCTCTTGCAAACTGTGATTACATTGAATCTCCAAGGTTATATCTAATCTTACAGAAATCCCTCAGGAAAGAAATTATTTATTTTCCTATACTTCCACAAAAGTCCTTTCTTTAAATACTCTCAGCCCCAAGGGGCTTCTCCTGAGTCATAAGTCTTCCAAGATACTGAGGTGCAATCACATTCTCCCAAACAAACTGCTTGGACTAAGGTTAGAGGAGGTGTTATCTCATAGAAAAATAGGAGCTTTTGAAAAGAAGAGTGAACGACTGCTGGGCAGGTATAAATAACAAGTACACACTACACACTGTGATACCACCAGAAATAGCCACGCTTCCTAACTGCTGGCGGAGTCAAAATTTGAGAGAGAAAAAGGTTAGAGGTGATGAATTTCAGCGATCATTGAAGGAACATGAGGTTTTGGAGAAGAAAAGGGACTAAGACTGGAAAGTAGTATGTCAAGAAGGCCCTGTGTAAGTGGTGGTCATAGAGGCAAAAGGGCAACATGATACAGGAAATCCATGCAGAGTGGGGAGCAAATGTCCACAGCAGTAAGAATGGATGGATGAAGCTAAAATCCAAGGGAAGCAGACAGTCAGACAGTACAGGAGATGAGCAGGAAGTCAAAGCAACAAACTGAAGGAGAGGATATGACAAATAGTGTTTTCAGATATGGTGTTAAGATGCAGAAAAGGACAAGACTGGCAGTTGCTGGAATCCAGAAACAAAGGAACTGACAAAGTATGATAAAACAAAATATATGTACAGGCATATTTCAGAGAGATTGTGGGATAAGTTCCAGATCATTGCAATAAAATGAATATCATGAAAAACCAAGTAACACAAAATTTTTGGTTTCCCAGTTCATATAAAAAGTTATGTTTATGCTATACTGTAGTCTATCAAGTGTGCAATAGCATTATGTCCAAAAAAAAGTATAAAACTTAATTTAAAAACTACTTTAGGGCTTCCCTGGTGGCGCAGTGGTTGAGAGTCCGCCTGCCGATGCAGGGGACACGGGTTCGTGCCCCGGTCCGGGAGGATCCCACATGCCGCAGAGCGGCTGGGCCCGTGAGCCATGGCCGCTGAGCCTGCGCGTCCGGAGCCTGTGCTCCGCAACGGGAGAGGCCACAGCAGTGAGAGGCCCGTGTACCGCAAAAAAAACAAAAACAAAAACAAAAAAACTACTTTATTGCTAAAACATGCTAACCATCATCTGAGCCTCTTGCCTTGATGGCTACTGACTAATCAAGGTGGTGGTTGCTGAAAGTTGGGGCGTAGAAGGGAATATGGGGGGGGAGAAAATATATTTCATAGGTTTTATAATGGGACTCAAGGTTGTGGATGATTCTGTCTACAATGAATCCAACTGTTCCAACTCTAGAGTTGAGGTCATCACTGGGGATGAATCCAGCTGTGAAGGTGATGTCATCATGAGGAGTGAATACACCTGCAGGGCTGGTTATTACAAGGAAAGAGGGGGTGAATCCAATTGTGGGGTGGAGGTCATTAGTGCAATGTCATACCTGTGTTTCTGGAGAAAGGCTGGGTGTAGTTAAGATCTTGTCTGCATATATTGTGTGCCATGGCAGGGCTCAAGAGGTATTCCCATGGGTAGCCAAGTAAAAATGTATTGTGTCTCTTCAAAGGGATAATCTAAAGAGGGAACTGAGTAGGTATAAGTGGGTTTGAGCTGAGTTGAGTGAGACAGGATGTGTAGGCTGAGCCTTTATAGCAGCTAGGAGCTGTGGCTGGGGATAAGTTCCAGAACCTGGGCTGGAGGGTTGCAAGGCTGAAACTTTTTGCTGGTACCAAAAGGGGCAGTGTGTGTAAAGTTTCTTATCAGCTTGCTCAGATGATGCAAAAAATGGGGAAGATGGGGCTTGAAATCTGTCAGTGATCAAAACATCAAAAATGAAGTCTGACTCTCTATTATGAGTGTTCTTTCTATTGCTGTTCGGATTTTTAAAGGATTTTAAATATATACATGAGATTATGCAGATTAACTGCTAATTCCAAGTGGAATTTTAAATAACTCTATTTGGAATGACAGTGGAGCTGTAACATAACTTAATACAATAAAATAGAATTTTCCCTAATTAACCATGGTTTATAGATGAATAGAAAAATTAATAATACTGGGGAAATAAAACTGTTAGAAACTGAGTTATACATACGAATGTACATATAATAATGAATTAAACCTTCCTTGAAGTTACTTCCAACTTAAGGACTAAGGGTCTGAAGGAATTCAGAGAGGATAAGAAATAACTAACAGTTTAACCTTGTCAGGAACTAGGCTTAAAACACATCTTTTAACTTTAAAAATAACCAACATTTGTTTCCATTGTTTTAAACTTATATTCTAACCACCTCTGTTTTTTACTGAAATAGTTGTAAAAGCTGCATTGGGTACCATTTCCACCCAAACAGATGCAGGAAATACTGGAAATATTTTAGCAAAGTCTGTACTGCAGAGATTTCCTTCTGAAATTTGCAGACTTAAGCAATTCACATAAACTAACATTTAAAACAAAGCAAAACAAAACAAAAACATTTTTGGCATTTAAACCCTGGATAACAGAGTGAGATTTTAAAAGATAGAATCCAATTGTACTATGATAATTTGGGGATGGCAAAACAGACTTTTTTTGATTATACATGGTAAACTCTGGAGTCAATTTGTTTTTAAGTGAAAGTCATTATATTTGAAAGTCCATTTGGAGACAGAAAATTATTTCTTTCCATAAATATCTAACCACATGCCACAAACAAAATAAAAACATTATTATAGAGCTACACCTAGCTTTAATACTTTGCTGAACATATTCATATCAATATACTCTGGCATTATTGTGTGTGAACACATTTAAATGTGCCGACAACTTAATAGATAGGCCTGCGAGAAGCAGAATCAATTCCTGGTGCCAGCGTAGATCTGTTGTCAGGATACTCTAAATTAATTCAATCCTTTGATCGCATCCCCTTATACCTCATATATATAAACATATTTTCATATTTATTTTCAAATATAAAGCATATTAAATATAAAATAGACTCTGAATTGCTCCAAAACTTGGTTGAATGAATGCTGACTCAATATGAGAAAGATACATTTGATTCTCTCTTAAACCAGAATTTGAACAATCCTAAAATGTCACTAAGTACTCTAATTTCCAATATAAAATAAATCTCAGTTTAAATTTGTACTTAGGAAATCCCTTGAACATGAATGTACTTAAGTAATTGATTTAGTATCTTCTTTATTTACATCTTCTCCTTACCAAAAAAGTAAATTTAAAAAATTGAAATGAAATGTATTCTTTACGGTGGCCAGACAACATAATTAAAAGTAGCCAATACCATTTTATCGGTCAATGTAAAAAGTCCTATGTAATCATTTACATGAATCACAAATTACATAAAACAAAAATAGACAAATTGGCCAAAAATGTCTGTAAGAAATGCTCTTGCACACTACCTGTGAAAGCATAGCATGGAGTTTTGCTGGCTATTTCTTATCAAATCCCTCAGCTTATGCTAATTCTATCATTTCACAGTGAAAAAGACCAATTCCTATACACCAAGTAGTTTCATCAACTACTGAGATAGAATAGTTTTATTTCCTGTTATTATACCCCAATATACTCCTAATAGCAAAAAATTTTCAGATTTTCATAGAGTGGAATATAATTTGATAGTCAAGAAGGTGAAAAACATTCCAAATGAAACAGATTTTATTTGTAATATTTCTTGGGCAAAAAAACCTTAATTGTCCTTAATAAAAAAATACAATTTATATATCTCTAGGTGTCTATTAAGTCTGGAGTTGGGGAATAATCCATATCTTTCTTTTTTTAACATCTGTATTACAGTATAATTGCTTTACAGTGGTGTGTCAGTTTCTGCTCTATAACAAAGTGAAACAGTTATACATATACATATGTCCCCATATGTCTTCCCTCTTGCATCTCCCTCCCTCCCAACTTCGCTATGCCATCCGTCTAGGTGGTCACAAAGCACCGAGCTGATCTCCCTATGCTATGTGGCTGCTTCCCACTACCTATCTATTTTACATTTGGTAGTGTATATATGTCCATGCCACTCTCTCACTTTGTCCCAGCTTACCCTTCCCCCTCCCCTTATCCTCAAGTCCATTCTCTAGTAGGTCTGCATCTTTATTCCTGTCTTGCCCCTAGGGTCTTCTGACCATTTTTTTTTTTTTTGATTCCATATATCTGTGTTAGCATACAGTATTTGTTTTTCTCTTTCTGACTTATTTCACTCCGTATGACAGTCTCCAGGTCCATCCACCTCACTACAAATAACAGTTTTGTTCCTTTTTATGGCTGAGTAATATTCCATTGTATATATGTGCCGCATCTTCTTTATCCATTCACCCAATGATGGACACTTAGGTTGCTTCCATGTCCTGGCTATTGTAAATAGAGCTGCAATGAACATTTTGGTACATGACCCTTCTTGAATTATGGTTTTCTCAGGGTATATGCCCAGTAGTGGGAATGCTGGGTGGTATGGTAGTTCTATTTTTAGTTTTTTAAGGAACTTCCATACTGTTCTCCATAGTGGCTATATCAATTGACATTCCCACCAACAGTGCAAGAGGGTTCCCTTTCCTCCACACCCTCTCCAGCATTTACTGTTTGTAGATTTTTTGATGATGGCCATTCTGACCAGTGTGAGATGATATCTCATTGTAGTTTTGATTTGCATTTCTCTAATGATTAATGATGTTGAGCAATTTTTCATGTGTTTGCTGGCAATCTGTATATCTTCTTTGGAGAAATGTCTATTTAGGTCTTCTGTCCATTTTTGGATTGGGTTGTTTGTTTTTTTGATATTGAGCTGCATGAGTTGCTTGTATGTTTTGGAGATTAATCCTTTGCCAGTTGCTTCATTTGCAAATATTTTCTCCCATTCTGAAGGTTGTCTTTTCATCTTGTTTATGGTTTCCTTTGCTGTGCAAAAGCTTTGAAGTTTCATTAGATCCCATCTGTTTATTTTTGTTTTTATTTCCGTTTCTCAGGAGGTGGGTCAAAAAGGATCTTGCTGTGATTTATGTCACTAAGTGTTCTGCCTACGTTTTCGTCTAAGAGTTTGATGGTGTCTGGCCTTATATTTAGGTCTTTAATCCATTTTATTTTTGTGTATGGTGTTAGGGAGTGTTCTAGTTTCATTCTTTTACATGTAGCTGTCCAGTTTTCCCAGCACCACTTATTGAAGAGGCTGTCTTTTCATTGTGCATTCTTGCCTCCTTTATCAAAGATAAGGTGACCATATGTGCGTGGGTTTATCTCTGGGCTTTCTATCCTTTTCCATTGATCTATCTTCCTGTTTTTGTGCCAGTACCATACTGTCTTGATTACTGTAGCTTTGTAGTATAGTCTGAAGTCAGGGAGCCTGATTCCCCCAGCTCCGTTTTCCTATCTCAGGATTCCTTTGACTATTCAGGGTCTTTTGTATTTCCATACAAATTGTGAAATTTTTTGTTCTAGTTCTGTGAAAAATGCCAGTGGTAGTTTGATAGGGATTGCATTGTATCTGTAGATTGCTTTGGGTAGTAGAGTCATTTTCACAATGTTGATTCTTCCAATCCAAGAACATGGTATATCTCTCCATCTGTTTGTATCATCTTTAATTTCTTTCATCAGTGTCTTATAATTTTCTGCATACAGGTCTTTTGTCTCCTTAGGTAGGTTTATACCTAGATATTTTATTCTTTTTGTTGCAGTGGTAAATGGGAGCATTTTTTAAATTTCACTTTCAGATTTTTCATCATTAGTGTATAGGAATGCAACAGATTTCTGTGCATTAATTTTGTATCCTGCTACTTTACCAAATTCATTGATTAGCTCTAGTAGTTTTCTGGTAGCATCTTTAGGATTCTCAATGTATAGTACCATGTCATCTGCAAGCAGTGACAGCTTTACTTCTTCTTTTCCAATTTGGATTCCTTTTATTTCTTTTTCTTCTTTGATTGCTGTGTCTAAAACTTCCAAAACTATGTTGAATAACAGTGGTGAGAGTGGGCCACCTTGTCTTGTTCCTGATCTTAGTGGAAATGGTTTCGCTTTTTCACTACTGAGGATGATGTTGGCTGTGGGTTTGTCATATATGACCTTTATTATGTTGAGGAAAGTTCCCTGTATGCCTACTTTCTGGAGGATTTTTATCATAAATGGGTGTTGAATTTTGTCAAAAGCTTTCTCTGCATCTATTGAGATGATCATATGGCTTTTCTCCTTCAATTGGTTAAGATAGTGTATGATGCTGATTGCTTTGCATATATTGAAGAAACCCCACTTGATCATAATATATGATCTTTTTAATGTGCTATTGGATTCTGTTTGCTAGTATTTTGTTAAGGATTTTTGCATCTATGTTCATCAGTGATACTGGCCTGTAGTTTTCTTTCTTTGTGACATCTTTGTCTGGTGTTGGTATCAGAGTGATGGTGGCCTCGTAGAATGAGTTTGGGAGTGTTCCTCCCTCTGCTATATTTTGGAAGAGTTTGAGAAGGATAGGTGTTAGTTCTTTTTTAATTGTTTGATAGAATTCGCTTGTGAAGCCATCTGGTCCTGGGCTTTTGTTTGTTGGAAGATTTTTAATCACAATTTCAATTTCTGCTCTTGTGACTGGTCTGTTCATATTTTCTATTTCTTGCTGGTTCAGTCTCAGAAGGTTGTGCATTTCTAAGAATCTGTCCATTTCTTCCAGGTTGTCCATTTTATTGGCAGAGAGTTGCTTGTAGTAATCTCTCATGATCTTTTGTATTTCTGCAGTGTCAGTTGTTACTTCTCCGTTTTCATTTCTAATTCTATTGATTTGAGTCTTCTCCCTTTTTTTCATGATGAGTCTGGCTAATGGTTTATCAATTTTGTTTATCTTCTCAAAGAACCAGTTTTTAGTTTTAATGATCTTTGCTAACTTTTCCTTCATTTCTTTTTCATTTATTTCTGATCTGATCTTTATGATTTCTTTCCTTCTGCTAACTTTGGATTTTTTTTTTGTTCTTCCTTCTTAGATGTAAGGTTAGGCTGTTTACTTGGGATGTTTCTTGTTTCTTAAGGTAGGCTTGTATAGCTATAAACTTCCCTCTTAGAACTGCTTTTGCTGCATCCCACAGGTTTGGGGTTGTTGTGTTTTTATTGTCATTTGTTTCTAGGTATTTTTTGATTTCCTCTTTGATTTCTTCAGTGATCTCTTGGTTATTAAGTAGTGTGTTGTCTAGCCTCCATGTGTTTGTATTTCTTACAGATTTTTTCCTGTAATTGATATCTAGTCTCATAGCGCTGTGGTCGGAAAAGAAACTTGATACGATTTCAATTTTCTTAAATTTACCAAGGCTTGATTTGTGACACAAGATATGATCTATCCTGGAGAATGTTCCATGAGCACTTGAGAATAAAGTGCATTTTGTTGTTTTTGTAAGGAATGTCCTATAATTATCAATTAAGTCCATCTTGTTGAATGTATCATTTAAAGCTTGTGTTTCCTTATTTATTTTCATTTTGGATGATTTCTCCATTGGTGAAAGTGGGGTGTTAAAGTCCCCTACTATGATTGTCTTACTGTCAATTTCCCTTTTTATGGCTGTTAGTATTTGCCTTATGTATTGAGGTGCTCCTATGTTGCATGCATAAATATTTACAATTCTTATGTCTTCTTCTTGGATTGATCCCTTGATCATTATGTAGTGTCCTTCTTTGTCTCTTGTAACAGTCTTTGTTTTAAAGTCTATTTTGTCTGATATGAGAATTGCTACTCCAGGTTTCTTTTGACTTCCATTTGCATGGAATATCTTTTTCCATCCCCTCACTTTCAGTCTGTATGTGTCCCTAGGTCTGAGTTGGTCTCTTGTAGATAGAATATATATGCGTCTTGATTTTGTACCCATTCAGCCAGTCTATGCCTTTCTGTTGGAACATTTAATCCATTTGCATTTAAGGTAGTTATTGATATGTATGTTCCTATTACCATTTTCTTAATTGTTTTGGGTTTGTTACTGTAGGTCTTTTCCTTCTCTTGTGTTTCCTGCCTAGAGAAGTTCCTTTAGCATTTGTTGTAAAGCTGGTTTGGTGGTGCTGAATTCTCTTACCTTTTGCTTGTCTGTAAAGCTTTTAATTTCTCCATCAAATCTGAGTGAGATCCTTGCTGGGTACAGTAATCTTGGTTGTAGGTTTTTCTCTTTCATCACTTTAAATATATCATGCCACTCCCTTCTGGCTTGCAGAGTTTTTGCTGAAAGATCAGCTGTTAACCTTATGGGGATTCCCTTATGTGTTACTTGTTGTTTTTCCCTTGCTGCTTTTAATATTTGTTCTTTGTATTTACTTTTTGATAGTTTGATTAATACGTGTCTTGGTGTGTTACTCCTGGATTTATCCTGTATGGGACTCTCTGTGCTTCCTGGACTTGATTAACTATTTCCTTTCCCATATCAGGGAAATTTTCAACTATAATCTCTTCAAATATTTTCTCAGTCCCTTTCTTTTTCTCTTCTTCTTCTGGGACCCCTATAACTCAACTGTTGGTGCATTTAATGTGGTCCCAGAGGTCTCTGAGACTGTCCTCAATTCTTTTCATTCTTTTTTCTTTATTCTGCTCTGCAGTAATTATTTCCACTATTTTATCTTCCAGGTCACTTATCCATTCTTCTGCCTCAGCTATTCAGATATGGTTCCCTTCTAGAGAACTTTTAATTTCATTTACTGTGTAGTTCATCACTGTTTATTTGCTCTTTAGTTCTTCTAGGTCCTTGTTAAATGTTTCTTGTATTTTCTCCACTCTATTTCCAAGATTTTGGATCATGTTTACTATCATTATTCTGAATTCTTTTTCAGGTAGACTGCCTATTTCCTCTTCATTTGTTAGGTCTGGTGGGTTTTTGCCTTGCTCCTTCAACTGCTCTGTGTTTCTCTGTCTTCTCATTTTGCTTAACTTACTGTGTTCGGGATCTCCTTTTTGCAGGCTGCAGGTTCATAGTTCCTGTTATTCGTGGTGTCTGCCCCCAGTGGCTAAGGTTGCTTCCATGGGTTTTGCAGGCTTTCTGGTGGAGGGGACTACTGCCTGTGTTCTGATGGATGAATCTGGATCTTGTCTTTCTGGTGGGCAGGTCCATGTCTGGTGGTGTGTTTTTGGGTGTCAGTGACCTTATCATGATTTTAGGCAGCCTCACTGCTAATGGGTAGGGTTGTGTTCCTGTCTTGCTAGTTGTTTGGCATAGGACGTCCTGCACTGTAGCTTCATATCTTTCAAATACAGTAACTCAGTTTGAAAGTAAATGATGTTGAAACACTTGTGGAATGTGAAATAGCTCTAATACTTATATCCAAATTACTAAGAGTAATCTCAGAGATGCACTTTAAGTCTATGTATCACTTTAGGGGCAGGATAGACAATTCATATGTTAGAATTAAAATTATGAATCTATAATGTTACAGCACTGGGTCCTTTAAGAAAAACAAGAAAAGGAGTACAAAACTGTCAGCAAGGCGCCACCCCCATAAGTGGCATTGCTATTGTTCATTAATATTTAAATATCCACCTTTCCTGAATGGTTAACAGAAGATTTGTGGAGCTTGATCAAGTATGGACAACTTTAAGCCAGGTAATACATGGTATCAATACATACAAGTTTAGTTTGGAAATTTTAAAGACATTTCTAATTATAACTTGCAAATATTTTGAACACAAAAAGGCCACCAGTTTTAAAGAATATTATGTAAGGTTAATACATTGTCATAACTCAGACGAGTAACATACAGGCATGTTGTAGTTTTCCTGAAAAGGTATATTTAAAGTGTTAAAGTGTAATTTTAAATCACAATTAATTAAATTTGTCATTGTTTCTTTTTAAAACCATGTGTCATGAAGAATCACTGGGTGCTTATTTCTGGCAATGAATACTAAGGACTTTCATTATTCATTCAACTAATATTTATCAAAAGCTTTGTCTATTTCCGTTGCCAGATAACTAGAGAATTAAACAATCAACGTTGGGAGCCAGAGAGAAGAAGTAGGAGGAGAGGAAAACCTGACATAGAACTATTAACCCCAGTGCAAGTGTTAAGTGTCAAGGGCAAGGGCTGGAAATGCTTTTGAAATCTAAGCTACTTTAAACAGGTGTGAGAAATAAGGTGTGGAAAAAGTTGCAAAATAGAAGTTTGAGATCAGGAAGCTGGACATTTGAGTTCAAAGTTATAGAAGTTTCAGCTAACAATGCTGCTGTATACACTTAAAAGAGGATGGCTAAGGTAGAACAAAGGTGAAGGTCACAGGGATTAAGTGAATCCCGAGTTGGACTGGCATCCTCATAGATGATGAAATAACTTCCTGTGATGACAGGATTTGAGGTATAGAAGGCCACTGTAAGCAGATGGAAAGTCCTCAGTGAATATAGTATGTGCCCTAAAAGCAGGTACTTTAAGAAGAAGTACAGAATGATAAGTAAAAATCATGGGTACATGGAGGTACAAGAATATAAGTCATTGGGCTTCCCTGGTGGCGCAGTGGTTGAGTCCGCCTGCCGATGCAGGGGACGCAGGTTCGTGCCCCGGTCTGGGAAGATCCCACATGCTGCGGAGTGGCTGGGCCCTGAACCATGGCCGGGGTGCCTGCGCGTCCGGAGCCTGTGCTCCGCAACGGGAGAGGCCACAACAGTGAGAGGCCCGCGTACCGCAAAAAAAAAAAAAAAAAAAAGAATATAAGTCATGGAACATCACCAGAGAGCTAGGAAATTGTACTGCTTTCACCCAGGCTAACTTGGGAATAAGGTTTCACTTAAGTTAGCAAGAAATTGGAGGGAACATACTGTGAAGACACCTTTTTTCCTTTTCTATCAGATGTGTTTTATTACCAGGCATTTTGTATGCATGTATGTATGCATGTATATATGTATTTTGTATTTACACTTCTTACTGTATGTTGCAACTATTCAGTGTTTTTGTTTTATTTCTCTACTTGCACCTTAGGCTCACTGGGGGATAAGAACCAAGGCTTACTCATCTTTATAACTCACTATACATAATGTAGCAAAGCTAGATGCTTCATAAATATGTCTTAGAAATGTCACTGTTAGTGAGTGACCTTTCACTGTTGGATTTCAGATTACTAAAAGGGGTTAGAGGAACTTTCCATGTTTTTTTTTTTCAAGTTTTTTTTAGAATTTTGAGATATAATTTAAATACAGTAACAAATCTTTGGTGTGCAGCTTCATGAATTTTTAAAAATGTGTACACCTTGAAACCAGTGATGTACGAAGGCCCACTTTTACTGGCTCACAAGAGCTGCTGGGTACATCCGTTCCTGACTTTGCTTGAGGAATGTCATATTGGTAATTTGAAACTGACCATAGCGAGAGTATTTACAACTCAAAAATTTGTGCTGCCAAGTAGGACTTTCTTTTTCCTTCAGAGAGCCACTTGTTAAAGCATGTACCAGGACACACTGCTTATTACCATCAACCAGCTCAAGATGTAAATTTCCATCACCAGAGTAATTATTTCATGTTCTTTCAAGTTAATCCATTGGCAACCACTCTGAATTTCAACCAGCATTGATTAATTTTGCTGATCTGAAACTTCATAAGAATGGCATCATACATTATATTCTCTTTTGTTTCAGGCTTCTTCATAGAGCATAGTATGTGTCATTGTGTATATAAGTAGTATGTTCTTCATGGGTGTATAATATTCCATTGTATGAATATGCTACAAATTGTTTATCAGTTCTCTTGTTGATAGACATTTGAGTTGTTTTCTGTTCCAGGCTATTATGAATGAAACTTCTACAAGCACTTCTGTACACATTGTCTGTATGTATGTGTACGTGTGTGTGTGCTATGTATTAATTTCATTTGAGTATATACTTAGGAGTGAAATTGTTGAATGGTAGGGTAGGTGTGTTAAGCTTTATGAGAAACTGCCAGACAGATTTCCAAATAAATTTTACTATTATATACTTGCACCAAAAATATGTAGGTTAAAGACGTCCATGTCCTTGCTAACAAATCTTGTGTTTCACGTTTTTTTTTTTTAAACCCTAACCTCAAAATGTAGGACAGTTTATATTCCTCAAATAGTTATTGCCCCAAATTTACTTTGAAACTATGGTAGGTAAGGCTACTACTTTTCATAAAGGTTATGTCACCATCTCAATTTCACAGAATAGAAATAGTGTGTTTTAGAAGTAGAGGGTTTTTATGAAGTTTCTATGTAATATTGCTCTGGAGATTATGTACCCATATTGCAGCTATAATCATTTTTTATCATGTGACATGACAAAAGAATCTTGCTTATGTCAGTTCTACTAAATGCAGCCCTGATTCATCTTCTATCCACAGATCAAGAAAAATTTAAATGAGAAGTGAGTTCAAGACAGAGACCTCATAAACTCTGCATTTAGTTTAAAAGGTTATATATTTCTAAATCTGAGGGAAGTATCTGTATCTATCTTTCAGGTTCCATGCTACCACTGGACTCTGTATATAGACTCCTCATTTGTTTTGGTAATCTGGTATTAACCTTCATTGTTGAGTACTCTCCTAGTCATCCTGACTCTTCTCCAGGATAAAAAAATGAATTGCAGTAGTTCCTGAAAGAGCCTTTGATATTATGCTTACTTAGGTCCATAAAAATCACTCAGTTTAGTAAAACAAAACAAAAATCATCCAGACTATTACCTAGACTAATGTACACAAAATGATTAACTGATTATTTGCCCAATCATTTCCTTCAGTTTTTAACCAGCTGTTAGCAACATCTGTTTAGACATAAATTTTTTGACCAATATTTTAAAGAAAATATTGATGTTAAACATCATTTTTGTTAATATACTGTCAGTTTGTACCACGCAAGTATGGATAATTTTTTTTTTTGTATTTCAATAGATTATTCTGGTATCATGTAGGCACAGATGTGGTCACGGCATTTCTTAAATGATTTTAAAAGGGTCCAGTATCTTTTTTCAAGATTCTAACCCATCCCACACTCTAACAAAACTTCCTCTTTATTATATTCTGTATTATCTTCTAGCTGTTTTACATATCAGGTTTTTCTGTCAGTAAAATAACATGGGCCATTATTTTATACTATGTATAAAATAAAAAAGCTAAAAGGATATATTGTGCAATGCAGGGAATATAGCTGATATTAAAAATAATAATAATAATATAGGCCATTGGAAGCAAGTAAAACAACCAACAATTCTTTTCTTTCTCACTAGAATCCAGAAAAATACAAACAATAAAGCAACTTTTAAATAATAACTTGACTGATTAGGAATTTGGTTGCAGAAGTCTTCTTGGGCCTTTCCTAAGTGGCTTGTTATAAGGTGTCTTTATAATAAATACTATAGCTCTGTAAAGTCACAGGAAGATACATCTGTCATGGCTCAATGGCCAGAAGGATGAAAGAAACTACTTTTAAAAACAACAATGGACAATAAGTAGAAATTATGCAAGGTTGATATTTTCTACAGTCAAATCTATTTTGAAGCTTTATCAAAGTTTTAATAATAAATTTCATCAAAAACCAAAGAAAAGTTTTAATTTTCTATGAAGTTACTCAATATGTGAATACAGCATTTTCTATGTACTTTTGTGGAAGCAAAACAATTGTCAAATCAGAAAGAAAAACTGATTAAATAGGCATTTATTTCAAATGGTCATATCTATTTTATAATATCATGTTATCCAACAAATAATAGATTTTATCAAAATTCAATTATAACCTGTAAAAGAGACTCCCATTATGAAAGGGTTATTTTAATATTTGATTATTTTTAGGAAGCTTATTCAGTTTCACCCAGCTAAAGACAAGAATCACAAAGGAAAGCTTACTTTACAATGCAGTGATAGTCCTATCTGTGACATCTATCAAGAATGCATTAACAGACAAACTACTCTCTCTATTAAAAAAAAAGAACATCACTAGAGATCCTGTTGACTACAAAAAAAAAAAAAAAAAGCCCACAATGGAATATTATGAACAACTTTACAGAAATCCATATGAAAATTTAGGTGAAATGGATAAATTCCTTGAAACATAAAATTTACCATAGCTAATAAAAGAAAAATAGAAAATATGAATGGACCCATACATATTAAAGAATTAAGTCTATTACCTAAATCTGTTCTAAAAAGACAATTCCAGGTCTAGTTGGCTTCAGGGATGCAAGTTTCCGTACATTCTGCATGGAAAATGAAGAAACACTTCCCAATTCATTTTTTGAAGATGATATGACCATGAAACCCAAATATAAAAAAAAAATTATCAGTAAGAATGATTATTATTCCATGTATGCAAAGATGGTTTGACATATGAAAATAAATCAACGTAATCTGCCACATTAACACACACAAAGAAGGAAAAACATAATTTTTTTTCAGAAATGTGGAAGTGGAATTTGACAAAAGACAATATCCATTCATGATAAAAACTCATAGCCAACTAAGAATAAAAGGGACCTTCCTTTACCTGATAAAGAATATCTACAAGTGAAAAACACTACAGCATACATTATGCTTACGGGTAAGTTATTGAACACATTCTCTGTGGAATCAGGAAAGGGACAAGGATATGCTGTATCAACACTTCCAATCTATCATTGCACTGGAGGCTTGCCAGTAAAAATAAAATAAAATAACAAAAAGATATGAAGATTGAAGAAGAAATAAGATAATTATTGTTTCCACTTGGTATGTTTTTACCCATAGAAAACTTGAAAACTATAAAAACAGAGAATGCAGATCAATAAGTGAATTCAGTAAGATGCTGAGTGCAAGACCATCAAGCAAAATTCAGTTCTATTTCTATGTGCCAGCAAAAAGTTATCAAAAAATTACATTTAAAAAATGATAATATTTACAGTACCATAAAAATCTTGTTCCTAGGAATAAATCTAAGGGAAGATGTGCACAATCTCTACACTAAAAACTGCAACATATTATAGAGAGGAAAGAAATAAGACTTAAAAAATGCAAAGGTATATAATGTTCCAAATTCAATACTGTAAGACGTCATCTCTGCAAATTGACCTAAAGATTTAATACAATTTCAATCAAAATCTCAACAGACATTTGAGAAAAATCACAAAACCCAAAAGCCATGAAGTATGAGGTTTTTGAATCTGACTAGGAAAAAAAAAGGTAACATTCTATTCAGCAAAAACGTCATGATAAAATCGAAAGAAAAGACAATCTCTTCTTGTGAAGAAGAGTTCCTGAGAATAAATAAGATGAAGAGCTCAATTTAAAAATGGTCCAATAGGTAGCTTACAGATGAAGAGCTACAAGTGGGAAAACAGTGAAAAAAGATGCAAACTTGCTCATAATTAAATGCAAATGAAATTAACAATAAGGTATGATTTTCAGCCATTAGATATATACATAATCATTTAAAAATAGATGTTTAGTGATACTGACAGTTGTTGAAGTTGTAGGAGAGGCACTTTCATATACTATTAGTGGAAGTGAAAACTGGGAGAACTTTTTTAGGAAATATCTATCAAAATTAAAAGTGTATGTGCTCTTTGACCAACAAAATCCACTGCTACTAAATTATATTACAGATATGACAACAAAACTATGTTATTTCAATAGTTGGCATTATTTATGACCAAAAAAGCCCAAGAGATTTTAGAGGATGGGATAAATAAAGGTGCAGCTCTGTAATGGAATCCATATAGCTGCTAAAGAAATCAATGTATTCATGTCTTGATTCCTAAGATACACTGAGTATAGGAAAGACATAGACCTCTGAGTATAACATTATCCCTCCTTTTAAAAAAATACTAGAAAGCAATATTTATATTTGGTTTTATATCGACATATTCTGTTTACATCATTTTCCTTGACATGTATTAAAACAGAATCTGTTCATAATGGTTACTTTTGTTAAAAGGGACTAGACATCAAGCACAGTAGATTTCTAATTATTATTTATGCTTTTCTCTTCCATCTGCTTTTCTAACCATTTTATTTGATTAATATTAATAGATATGATCTGTATGGTCTCATTAAATGATATTTTTACTTTTTTCTTTCTATGCTTCTATTAAAACAAACTTGAGTTACAGTAAAGCATGGTAGACACACTTCTCACCTTTCCTGCTAAGTATAGCTAAACACCATAGACACTGTAAATGAGACAAACATAGGAGTGCTCTGAAGGCAGATTAGCTAAGATTCCCAAGATCCAAGAAAAGACCCAGTGGTATATTCCCTGGGCCTTCTATTATAGAGAGAGTGGGCACTGAGGAAGCAAGCAACATGGAAATGCCAACCAATGGCTCAGACAAAAAAGCCTCAGGAAATCTTGCTCTCTGTAACCATAGGACCAGGAAAAGGGCATTCTAGTAAGATAGAAAACTTTTAGACAGCAACTGCTCTACTCCAACAAAATAACACACACACAGAAGTGGCTATATTTCCATGTCAGCAAAGGCCAAATGGGGAGATTAGACTTCCACCCTTGCCCTGACTGTAACAAGTCATACCTCCCTCCTACCAAGATTATGTCAGAGGTATAATACCAGAGAAGACAGAAGTGAGAAGGTGGAATTTTGATTTCCACTAGGGAATAATGAGGATTCCCCACTGGCAGTGTCAGTAAAGACCATGAGGGGACCCTTCAACCTCCACCCAGAAGTAACAAGGCACCACTTTCTCTCCCTACAAGGATAATGTCAGAGGAGGCCAAGTAGGAAGCAGGAACTTTCCTCACCTTCCAGCACGAATAAGGTCTTCTCCCGACCACAGAGTTAGTGGAGGCTACATGGGGTATAATAACTAGGAACTCCTTCCCTTTGCAATCAAGGTGGTGTTATTGGAAACCTAGTGGGGAGCCTGAACTCTCATCAAGCTCAGCTGTAATGAGGCATCCTCCCCCACTGGGGTATCAACAGAGACCAAGACAGGGAAATCAATTACCACTCCCTTGAAAGTAACAAGACAGTATACTCTT
>NW_006779398.1:807665-838001 GCF_000442215.2 Lipotes vexillifer | reverse complement strand
TTTCCCTCCAGTGTAATGTGAGATATTTAATAAAAATCCAGAATCTCGTATCCATGATACAATAAAAAAAAATCACTCAATATTTCAAGACCAGGAAAATATCAGCTTGAATGAGAAAAGGTAATGAACATATAACAAAACCAAGATAATACAAACATTAGAATTAACTAGCAAAGATTTTAAAGCAGTCATCATAAATATGCTTCCATAAGCAATCAAGGAAACACTTGAAACAAATGAAATAGAAATTCTCAGCCAAAAAAAATTGCAAAGAAAATATAAAAAAGAATCAAATTGAAATTTTAGAAAGAAAATCCTGAAATTAAAAAAAAAAAAAGTATGGGCTCAACAGTAGAATAAAGGGGACAGAAGAAAAATCAATGAACTTGAGAGTAGAACAATAGAATTTAGCCAATTTGAACAACAAACAGAAAAATAGACTGGAAAAGGTAAGTAGAGCCTCAGGGACTCATAAGACTAAAACAAACGACCTAATATCCATGGCATTAGAGCCCCAGGAGGAGAGAAGAAAAGGTGTGGGATTGAAAAAATATTTGAAGAGATGACTAAAAATTTCCCAAATTTTGTAAAAGACATAAATCTGCAAATTCAAGAAGCTTGGCAAACCATAAACAGGATAAACTCAAGAAAAGCCATGCCAAATAACATAATCAAACTTCTGAAAACTAAAAATGAAAAAAAAAACTCTTGAAAAGTAGAAGTAGAAAAGTAATTAGGATGACAACAGGTTTCTAATCAGAAACAACAGAGGCCAGAAGGAAGTGACACTACATTTCAAGTGCTGAAAGAACTGTCAAGCCAGAATTCCATATCTAGCAAAATATCCTTCAGGAATTAAGGGGAAATCAAGAAATTCTCACACGAAGGAACAGTAAGAGAATCTGTCACCAGAAAACCTGCACTAAAAGAATGGCTAATGGAAGTTCTTGAAAAAGAAATAAACAATAAAGGAAAAAACCTTAAGAAATCTTGAAGAAATAGTGAAAAATATAGATAAATATTATAGACTTCCCTCCTCCTTTTGAGTTTTCTAAATTATGTTTGATGGTTGAAGCAAAGAATATATATTTAAACAACACTGCCCATATATCTTTAGCGTAAATACCTCAGCCTTATAATATATTTGGCAATAGATTGGATTGGGAGACACAAGACCTACCTTTGTGATCTATAGGAACTATCACATATTAGTTTTACAAACTATGACAAATGCTATATTCTTTTCCATTTTTTTCTTTTTCTTCAAATGGGAACATAAAATCTTTCTTATGTTTCATAAAATTGTTTTTGAGATTATTTTGCAAACTATGAAAGGTAATAAAATGCAACAGCATTAAAATTATTTTCATTATTTATCTTCCAAAACATGGTTTTGTTCAAAGGTAATGTATCATGAAATCTATTATGCTGAAGTATTTAAGAAGTACTGAGATCTGCAATTTTTGTTGAAATGAATCATACAAAAATTGAAGATTGATGGAAAGGATAGAGACGCGTAGATATGTGATAAATCAAGTATAGTAAAATGTTAATGATATGATCTAGGTGATGGGTGTATGGGCATTCGCTGTAAATTTATTTGAACTTTTCTGTATATTTGAAATGTTTCATAACAAAGTGGTGAGAAACAAATTTTAACATAAAATCTTAAACTCTCACAGATTTCAGGCAAATAAAAGAGGTTACCTTTGTTACTAAGCCTATCAACTTCACAATACATGATATCAATATATCTTAAGCTATAGCAACAATATTATATTCACAAGTGAAAGAAAATACAAGTTTCTCCCCTCTGTTTATGTATGTGTGTATATGTGAGCATGCACATACACACACACACACATTATATATGTTTATGAAGATATATATGTTCGTAAAATCCAACATAAGACAAATAAAATCGAAGGTAAGTTTATTTATCTTCTGAAAAACCAGATATTTTGCTATCTGGTTTTTCAAGGTCCGTGGAGAGTTCTGTTGTTTTTTTCTTAATATCTTCAGAATATGCTAAAAAATCATTTTATACCAAATATCTCAGAGAAACCAGAGTCACATATCTTTCATTCACTGTGGAAGATTTGCTGTAATGTATTTTTTTCCTAGTCAAAAATTTTTAACACCAAATCATTATAATCACACTCATTTTCCAAATATGTTAACTATGATAAAAACTCCCCATTGCCTTATACAGCAATGATGGCAAAATCTGGGTTGTGTTAAGTGCATACCTAACTCAATCCTAAAACCTTTTGATACTCAAAACCCACAAAAATCAACTTCATTTTTCTGGGTCAAGTTATCTCCAAAGCAAAGAGAAATATATTCAAATTAAAACATCTTTGAAAATGTACCTCAGGATATTAACTTGTTTTTATAAAGCAATATTCAGAGAGGTAAATGTAAATGAGCCATATGGATTGTATTCCACTTGAAATAACCACACATTGGCAACTTAATGGAAAATGGGCTTGGAAAAAATTTGGAATGTGTTAGGTTACCCATATCAAGGCCTTTTATTGATTATGTTTTACGGTTTCAGCTAACAAGCCACAATTGGAGAGTAGAATTACCACATATAGCAGGGGTGGCATTTCGGTGGTATGCATGTGTTGTAAAGGATTCAGCTTGAGGGTCTGAAAATCTGTCGGTATGGGAGAGTAAATCACATTCCAGGACAGGGTTGTTGTGCTGGTCTGAGGTTTTCTCGCAGGACCCTGAGCCTGGTTGGATTTAGCATGACTATAACTTAGTGCAGCCATTCATCATACCATTCACGTATCAATTTATGCAATCATTTTATAGCATTTATTTTGGTCCTCTACACTATCATTAGCTTGATGGAATAGGGTAAAAGCAAAATTGATCTTGATTAAAATCCAGCAACTCCCTCAATCTGTATGTAAAATAGATGCTCTCGGTGCCACACCCGATGCCCTTGGTGCTACTATTTTCCTCCATGCCCGACTTACTTCCAACAGCCACCACTTGATCTCTTTATCAGAGGGCTCTCTCTGGCCATCAAATCCTGCTCTGCCCATGTGCAGTAGGCCGAAATGCTGGAAATTAACATTTCTCAGAAACAGTCCTACATCAATCCCTGCAGATGGGATAGCACTGAAGTCCATGTTCTACAGATTCCAGAGTTCCCCATCAGGTTGAAGTTCCAATTGCCCATGGTGTTGGTTTTTCCTTTCCTATCTTGTTTCTCCACTCTCCTATTCATGTTTCCTAATACCATGACACAAATAAGCTACTTGTTCTAGAATCCTTAACACAGGGTCTGTTTCTGGGAAAATGCAAATTAAGACAATAGGTGTATTAGTCAGGATTCTTCAGAGAAACAGAACCAATGGGGTATACGGGTGATCCTTGAACAACACTGTTTGAATTGCGCAGGTCCACTTGTATGCCAACTTTTAAAAATAAATCCATACTTCAGTACTACATGATTTGTGGTTGGTTGAATCTGTGGATGCAGAGCCGTGTATCCAGAGGGCCATCTGTAAAGTTATACGTGCATTTTCCACTGTGCAGGTCGGTGCCCCTAAGCTCGGCCTTATTCAGAGATCAACTGCATGCAGATATATGAGAAGATTTATTATGGGATTGGCTCATGTGATTGTGGAGTCTGAAATATTAGTTTCTTTGTCAATATGCCATGTGTAAGCTGAAGAACCAGGAAAGCTGGAGGTATAATTTAGCCTGAGCTCAAAGGCCTCAGAACCAGGAGCTCCAGGGTCAGAGGACTAGAGAAGATGGATGTCCCAACTCAAGGAGAGAGACAGAGAATCTGTCTTCCCTTCACCTTTTTGTTCTAGTGGGGCACTCAGTGGACTGGATGATGCCCACCCACATTGGTGAGGGTGATCTTCTTCTGTAAACATCCTCACAGACACACCCAGAAATAGATAGTTACCAGCTATCTGACATCCCTTAGCCCAGTGAAGTTGAAACATAAAATTAATCATCACAGTAGGTAAGGCAGGCATGGAAGCAGATAATCACGAAAAAAAATGTAGAGTAAATATATGTTAAAAACATCAAGGGAATCAAAGGAGGGAGCTACATTCATCTGTTCATTTTTAACAATCATTTGTTGGGCACCATTTTCTAGGCTCCCAATTCATGCAAATGTAAACAAGACACCAAGGCACTGTCCTAGATATTTCTAGGAATGTAGATTATTAACTGGGGACAAAGAAATCACTCTGCCTAGGAAGAGGTGGGGTGAGAGAGAAAAGACGAGGGAAAGAAGGAAAAAGAAAGTGTGAAAAGAGGAAATAATGGAGGCTGAAAAATATTTCTGAGGGTAGACAATATTCTGTACTATTACTAATTTTTTCACACAGCAATGTGGAGACTCAGAGTCTAGGCAGAGGAATAGAAAGTTAAAAGGCCCAGAGTCACACCAAAGGGCATGGCAACTTAGCAGTAGGAGTGCCAGGGACACAGCATAGATGTGGGAGACTTGAGGATGGTGAAGCCTCAGGTGAAGCAGGAAAGAGATGTGGCGGCAGGATTGTGTAGACCTTTGCATCTCACCTAAGAGTGTGGAGTTCACCCTATGAACAATAGGAATCTGCTAAGACCCCCTGCCCTAGGGCTCCAATTGGCATATGCCCATCTGTCCTATGATGATCTAAAGAAGGCCACTTTGTACAAGCTGTACTTGGGAGTCCGTCTTGGGTTCAACAGTCATCAGAGAACTAGTGAAAAACTTCTGAATGCATTTGAGAATATAAGCAATTTATTCTATGCTACTTTTGGTTAGGAAACTATCAAGTGTTTAAGCTACAAAGGATCCTAGAGGGTAATCTGTCCAGTTCCCTAACTTTGCAGAACAAAGACTGAAACACATATATCATAAATCCTAGTCTCAATGTAGTAGACTAAATGGTTCCTCAACAACAAGGAACTATTTCAACCAAAACAATTATTTAAACTATGCTGTGTATGTTGGTGTCCTGAACACAGTCAGTAACAGGCACTGCACTGTATTTCAAAACAACGTTCACAGAGGAAATATTACTGGCCACATGTTGATTATTACTGATGCAGGTATAAGTACCTAGGAGTTCATTATGCTTTTCTATCTTGATATATGTTTCAAATTATTCACAAAACAAATTGAAAAATGAAACAATTCTCAAAGAATAATTATAATTATATAATTAATAATTATAATTATTATTATAGTTATCTGTAGCAGATTCTATTGGGTATTTTTAGTGGTCTGGTGGCCCCCTACCCATCTGCTCCTCTCCTGTGCACCCTTCTTCAGAGCGTGGTCCTTAGTTTACTTTGGGAGTCACCACCCACGACTATGCCCAAGAGAGCTGCCCCATCCTACCCCATCCCACCCTCACAGGTGTCCACAGCTAATGAATGACTGATGGGGAGAAAGCAGTACCACAGCTCTCACCTTTCAGTGGGAAACCTTAGGTGCAATTTACACACCAAAGCTGCCTGCAGGATCAGGCTGAGGCCAGCCTTCTCCTGAGACCCCATCTTTCCCTGGCTTCTCCCCCTGCTCTACCCTGCTTTCCTCACCACCCTAGAAGATTGTCCTGAGAATACTCCCTCAATAAGCTATCTGCAAAATAATTTTTTGGATTCTGCTTCTAGGGAACTCAGCCTTAAACAATTTTATTTTGGAATTGATGGGAATTACTCTGTTGATTAGAACACTAGACCAGGAGGAATCAGAAAGCCTGGTTACCATACTCTGTGTTTTCTTATTTGTGTCAATCAACACTGTGAACATTAGTTTCCTTTGAAAAATGAGGAAAATGACATTTCCCCAGTCTCTAGTATGCTATTTTAAGGAACAAATGAGATTATACATACAAAAGCACTTTTGAAAATGGAAAGTTCCATATGATTACATTACTACGTTATTTTTATTATAGTCCAAAAGTTACAAATTGCCTGATGTTTAATTATTAACATATTACTAAATTTTAAAGACTGAGAAATTATTTAAAGGCATATAAACATAAACTTGCTACAATGTGCTACATAACTAGGCTGGCTTTTGGGGGTTAATTTAGGCCTTTCATCTCTGCCTGCCTTTTCCTGACAAGACACAAGCTAAACGTGAACTGAATTTGAACCTCTGGTGGGCAAGGCGTCTGTCATCTTTATGTATAAGGAGAGCATATTTCCATCTTTCTTTCCAGGAGTAATATTTTTTAAATTGAATGTTAACATCTTATAACTTGTATAAAGAAACAAACAGTAACAGCAATTCAGCTTAGTTATGTACCATAATAACAATCTCCATCATTGATCATGTGCTCTGTTTTCCAGAATGCCTGCTGAAAAAAAGAGATACCAATTTCTCTAATCAGGTGATAGTCCAGCAGTATCAGTATCCACATAACAGAGAATCTAAGTGCCTGACTCCAGTGATCATTGCAAAGTTGAAACAGTGCCTGAAATCTAATCTGAATGAAGACTGCTAGAGGGTGATGTCATGCTTATGCTGAGTCTTGATGCTCAGAGCATCACTCTTAAGAGAGGCATTGAATTCTCACATTCAATGACCCATTAATCTGGCATAGTGTTCCTTTCTCAGAATTATAGTTTGCAGAAAGGAAAAATAGTTGTTTACAATTAGTCCTTTTTCCCTCATCTCTTTAACATGCATAGTTTTTTAAAAGTTATCCTTATTTACAAATTTCTATCTTAATAGATATATCTTTCACATGTGGCTTTTCTAAAGTATGTATGGAATTATCTTACAACATCTAGAACAAAATCCAAATTACATGTTCTCCCTCTCTTGTGGCACTTCTGAAAGTAAACTTCACTCAAAAGTAATATCTCGCGATCTTACATGGCTGGAAACTAGGACATACTAGTTAGATGTCAACATAGCTTAAAGTAATGACTTGCATCAAATATATAAATACTGTGTTTTGCTCTATGTTTTCTATTGCAGTTCTTAGCAGAGCAACAACAATATAAGATAAAGGAACAGAAATAATTTCCTATGTTTACCTCCACAGGAACTGATTTCTCAATGGGGAAAATTTAAATATTGATGATCCCCCAAAGCATACTGAGCATATGGAAAAGAACTTTAAGAGCTCACTGTTTTGAAAATCTCCTGTGCATTCCAAAGTGGCTGTAATTTAAATAAACATTTGATGCTTTGAGCAAGAAGGAAAATTTGCACAGGCAATGGTTACCAATTTCTAGGAGGATGCCTCTGAAAAATATTTGGAAAGTTGCTTATGGGATGTTATTGAGTATATGTGATGTGACAGACTGAAGTGTGTGTGTGTGTGTGCGCGTGCACACATGCCTGTTTAATATTTCATATTCTGATCCATCTAAGCTTACCAAGACTGAATTTATCTTGAACTACGATTTTTTTTCCTGCAGGAATTATTGAAACCCTTTCTTTCATCTGGTTAAGGATGGGATAGTTTATTACTGAAATAAGAGTGTATTCTTTAGTAAGTAAATGGAAGTAGGTGGAAAAATCGGCAGGGAATGACATAATAATGTTGTTCCACTGCTGATTACATGGAACTATCTGAACAGACTTAAGGTGTGGCCCTTTCAGTGGCCATCTGCACAGGCTCATGGTTGAGTACTGACTGTCAAGCAGAGAGAAAGATCTTCCAGACGCAAAGATTCATAGGCAGTGCTTTCCACTGGCTCCCCCAGCCCCAATGTACACACCGCCACAGGCCACAAGCCCACCTCCGTATGCTAAAGAGGAGAAAGGCCTTCACAGGCACTGTGCTCACCCTTTATATCTCAAACAAGCTGCTGCTTTTTTACCAACTTACTGTTTCATCAAACTGGGGGCTTTATCTAAGCAACGTTGAGCAAATCTTTGCTCTTACACCAGCCCAAGTAGGACACAGAAAAAAAAGTATTAAAAGGAAAATAATGTAAAACATGCTAACAAATTTAACACTCTGGGGTTTCTATCTTTGCAGTTGTACTCCTCCCAAATGAAATCACATTGGACCAGGTTAGGAATGTTAGTGTAATTTTAAGAAAACAGAGAAATGGAGAAAGATAAATGATACCCCCATGAGATTCTTTAATCAGCAGACTTTTCAGCCTTTGGACACTTCCTATGGTGGACCTGATATCAATATTTCGTTAGCTCATTTCCAAGTGAAAATCGGACATTTCTGAATAAGGTCTGTGATTATTTTATTGGTGATTAGGCAATTGTGACAGATTTGTTATCTTAAGTAATACTGGATTGCTACACTACTGAAATATGCATTTAGCTTTCACCTAAGTATAAAAATACATATATATTAAAATGTTATACTTTATGGACTTTAACAGTCTTAAAAACTTTCAGACATCTGCTTCTAGGAAGATGAAATAGATATACTTTCATATTTCTCTTGCTAAGTACAACTAAACATCCTGGACATAATATATAAAACAAATATTAAGACTCTGGAAGGTGAAGCAGAGATTGCAGACCATCTAGGACTGGGGATGTGGTGAGTTCCCTGTGTTTTCTTTTTTGTCTCATATGTACCTCATATGTATCAGACTTGGAGCTAAAGAAGCCTACAACCCAGAAACACCAATAGGTTCAGGATTGATGAATAAATAAAAAACAAATAAATTCCAACAAAAACTGTTCTCTCAGCCAAAGGACAAGAAAAGAGGCAACATAAAAAATTTTGCACAATAACAACTCTACTCCAACCTAACACCACATGGAAAATAAAATGCGGCCCCATCTCCATCCATGTCAACAAAGGCTGAATGGTCAGCCTAGATTTTCATGCTTTCCAGGCTGCAGTGAGGTGACCCAATCCGCCACCCCTTGACCACTAAGGTGGTGTCAGAGAAGGCCAAGTAGGGAGCCAGAACTTTCATCCCATTTGGCATTAACAAGATCATGTGTCCCCCAATGAATGGTGTTAGTAGGTATCATAGGGGCATCTGGACTTTCACTCCCATTCAGTATTAATAAGCCAGCCCTCCCTCTCTCTGCTGGGGCAGTGTAGAAGGAAATCCAGAAGAATCAGGACTTTCGTGACCACTCAGCCCAGGACTTTCACCACTGCCAGGTAAGGGGTACAACCCTTCCCCCTGACACACAACCAGTGATGTAGCCGGTGGCTACATGGGGAGTAATGAGGCATTTCTACCCCTGTCAGCCAGGGGTAGAAGAGGCCTGGTGGGGAGCCAGAAATCTCACTCCCACTTCACAGAAGGATAAGCCCCTTCCACTTAATATCAGCAAAGGCTGAATGGGGAACCTGAACTTCTACTCCTACTGGCAGAACCTGAACTTCTGCCCCGACCTGGTAGTAACAAAGCAGAGATCCCCTTCTTCTACTGATGGAGTCATGCCAGACAAAACTAGCTAAAATAGAACGTTTATATAAGATCCAGGGTCTATTATCATAGTGTCATAAAGTTTCAAGTTCAGTAGAAATAATCACACATCATACCAAGAACCAGGAACATCTAAAACTGGATCAAGACTGTCAACAGATGCTCACACCAAGGTGACAGTGGTGTAAGAATTACCTTACAATGATTTTAAGTAGCCATCATAAAGATGTTTTAATAGTAATTACAAATACACTTGAAATAAATGAAAAAAATGGAATGTCTCAGAAAAGAAAAAGAAGTTATAAATAAAAACAAAATGGAAATTTTAGGGCTGAAAAAATATAATAACCAAAATTGAATTACTTAATTGATGCTCTCAACAAAAGGATGGAGGGAAGAATCAGTGAACTGAAAGGTAAAACAGTAGAAATCACTCAATCTGAACAACAGAGAGAAAATAGGTTGAAAAATATAGAAGCAGAACCTTGGAATACTGTGGGACTATTAAAAAAAAATTAACATTTATGTCATTGGAAACTGGACAGAGAGGTGAAAGACATACCAAATTTGGTTAAATATACAAACCTACAAATTCCAGAAACTGAAGAAACCTCAAATAGAATAAACCAAAAGAAATCTATACTATAACATACTTATACTTCTGAAAAGCAAAGACAAAGAACAAAAGGCAGAAAAAGAAAACCATACCTTACCTAACAGAGAAAACCAATTCAATAACAGCAGATTTCTCATCAGAAACCATAGAAGTTAGAGGTAAGTGGCACAACCACTTTCCAAGTGCTGAAAGAAAAGAACTTCAACTTATAATCTTATATCCATTGAACAAATCCTTCAAGAATAAGGGCGGAAAAAAAGACATTTTCAGATAAGGGAATATTAAGAATTTGTTTCCAAAAATCTAAACAGAAATGGTAAAAGAAAAGTCCTTGGGACACCAGGAAGAAATCACATGGTAACAGAATTATGGATAAATGAAGACTTTGCTTCTCTTCATAAATTTTCTAAATTATGTTTAACAACTGAAGCAGAAATTAGAGTACCACCTGATGTAGTTCTAAATATATGTAATATTTAGGACATATTATGAAGATAAAAGAAGAGATATTTAAGACAATTATATTATAACTAGGTAGAAAAAAGGAACACAAAAGCAGGGGTAATTTGTATACCTCATTTAAACTGGGGAAATGACAAAACCAGTAGACCATGTTATTTGTATACAACATTATACACAGAGTGACCACTTAAATGTTTTCACTAAGAAAACAATATAGATAAATCAAAATAAAGCTCAAAAATGTGTTCTGATAACCTACAGGAAAGCAGAGAAATAAAGCAAAAGAAAACAGAGAAATAAAAAACAAAGGAAACAAATAGAAAACAAAAAATAAAAAAGCATATTTAAGGCCTAACATATCAATAATTACATTAAATGTAAATGATCAAAATACATAAATAACAAGACATTTAAAAACATAGCTTAAACATACACTATATAAAAGGAACTTACTTAAAATATAGGCAAGTTGAAGTTAAAAGAAAGGGAAAAGAGCTATTATGTAAACATTAATCAAAAGAAAGAAGGAGTAGCTATATTAATATTAGATAAAGCAGACATCAGAGCACAGAAAATTACCAGAGGCAGGGAGGACATTATTTAATAAAACAGATGTCAATCTACCAACAAGACATAACAATTCTAAACATGTATGCACCAGAAACCAGAACTGTAAAATATATGAAGCAAAACCAATAGAACTGAAGGAAAAAATTGACAAATGCACAATTATATTTGGAGACTTCAACTTTTCTCTGTCAAACATTGATAGAAAAATCAAAAAGGGTATGCAAAAACTCACCATCAACTAGCATAATGTAATCAACATTTCTAGAACACTGTACCGAACAGTAGCAGAACATACATTTCTTTTCCAAGTGACCATGAAATATATATCTTGGGCCATAAAAGAACAAATTTAAAAGAATTAAAAATCATACATAGTATATTCTCAAATTCTCTGAGCATTTGATTCTCTGGAATCAAATTAGAAATCAATGACAAGAAGATAATAAGAACGTATCTAAACACTTGGAAACTAAACACACTTCTAAATATTCCTTGAGTCAAAGAGGTAGCTAAAACAATGCTGAGAGGTGAATTTATAACACTAACTGAATACAATAGAAAAGAGGAAAAATCTCAATTCAATAATCTAAGAGCCTAACTCAAGAACTTAAAAAAGATTAGCAAAATAAACCCAAACAAGTGGAGAAAAGCAAATATAAGAGCAGAAATCGATGAAATTAAGAAGAGAAAGATAATAAACACAAAGAATGAAGAGCTAATTCTTTGGATAAATCAATAAAATTAACAAACTCTCATAAGACTAACAAAGAAAAAAGGGAAAAGACACAAATCACCAATAGCAGGAGTGAAACAGACCCTGTACACACCAAAATGATAACAAGGAATATTATGAATAATTCTACACACATACATTTGAAAGCTTAGATGAAATGGAACAGTCCTTAAAAACACAATCTACCACAACTCACCCAAAATTTAATTTGTGATGAAAATTTTCCAAAGAGAATTCTCTAGGCCCAGATTGTTTCACTGGGGAATGCTACCAAAGATTTGCAGAAGAATTAACAACAATTCTGCACAATCTCTTCTAGAAAAAGAAGAGGAGGGAACACTTTCCAATTTCATTTTATGAAAATTCTTAATATAGACCAAAAATCCATAATAAAATATTACAAAATATAATTTAGCAATATATAAAAAGATTTACACCATGACTGTTTTTTATTCCAGAGTTACAAGACTGGTTCAGTATTCAAAAATCAATGTACTCGTCCATATTAACAGGCAAAAGAAGAAAAATCACAAGATTATATTAACTTATGTAAAAAAAAATTAACAAGGGCCTCCCTGGTGGTGCAGTGGTTGAGAGTCCGCCTGCCGACGCAGGGGACACGGGTTTGTGCCCTGGTCCGGGAAGATCCCACATGCCGCGGAGCAGCTAGGCCCGTGAGTCATGGCCACTGAGCCTGCGCGTCCAGAGCCTGTGGTCCGCAATGGGAGAGGCCACAGCAGTGCGAGGCCTGCGTACCGCAAAAAAAAAAAAAAAAATTAACAAAACTAAAAACGCATTCATGAAAAAGAACTCTAAGCAACTTAAGAATAGAAGGAAACTTCCTCAACTTGATACAGATCATGTATGAAACCCCTACAATTCATATTATGCTTATTGGTAAAAGACTGTATTTTTACCCTAAGATTGATAACAAGGCAAAGACAGATACCTATTCTTAACCACTCTTATTCAACATAGTACTGCAAGTTCTAGTTAGCTAAAAAGGCAAGAAAAGGAAATAAACAACATATAGATCAAAGAGGAAGAAGTAAAACTACATATTTACAGATAACATTATCATTGTCTTAGCCAGTTAGGGCTGCTACAACAAAGTATCATAAACCGGGTAGCTTATAAACAGCAGAAATTTATTTCTCACAGTTCTAGAAGCTGGAAGTCTGAGATCAGAGTGACAGCATGGTCAGGTTCTGGTGAGTTATGTCCTCTGGGTTGCAGAATCTTGTTTTTTGAAATATACTTGATTTACAGTATTGTGTTAGTTTCAGGTGTACAGCAAAGTGGTTCAGTTATATATATATTTTTTTCAGATTATTCTCCCCATTATAGGTTATTACAAGATATTGAATAGAGTTCTCTGTGCTACAGAGTAGAACCTTATTGCTCATCTATTTTATGTATAGTAGTTTGTATCTGTTAATCCCATACTCCTAATTTATCCCTCCCCCCCTTTCCCCTTTGATAACCATAAATTAGTTTCTATGTCTGTGAGTCTGTTTCTGTTTTGTATATACACTGATTTGTATTATTTTTTAGTGATATTATACATTTGTCTTTCTCTGTCTGACTTACTTCACTTAGTATGATATTCTCTAGGCCTATCTATGTTGCTGCAAATGGCTATATGATCCAGTAATTCCACTCCTGGGTACATATCCAGAAAAAATGAAAACACTAATTCAAAAAGATACATGCACCCCAATGTTCATAGCAGCACTATTTACAAAAGCCAAGACATGGAAACAACCCAAGTGCCCATCAACAGATGACTGGTTTAAGAAGATGTGATATAGCTACAGACACACACATACATACATACACACCCACACACACACACACACTGGAATATTACTCAGCTAAAAAAAAAAAGAATGAAATACTGTCTACTTTTTGCTGTATCCTCATAAGGCAGAAAGAGATCAAGCTAGCTCTCTGGCCTCTTCTTATAAAGACAGTAATCTTATTCATGAGGGCTCCACCCACATGACCTGATTATCTCCCAAAAGTCCCACTTCCAAATACCATCACATTGGGGATTAGATTTCAACATATGAATATTGAGTATACACATTCAGTCCATAACAATTATCTACATGGACTAAAACAAGGAATCTACATAAACCTCCTAGAACTAATACGTGAGTTCAGTAAGGTCAGAGGATGTAAGATCACCATGCAAAAATCAATCATAGTTTAATATTCTAACAACATCATGTGGAAATGAAAATTAAAAATACAATACTTTTTACAATAGCTCAAAAAATGTAATACTTAGGCCTAAATCTAACATAACAAGCACAGGATTTGCATGGTGAAAATTACAAAATGTTGATAAAAGAAATAAAAAAGGACTAAGTAAATGGAAAACTCAATATAATAATGATATCAATTTTCCACAATTAAAATACAGATTTAACACAATCCCAAAATAAATTTTTTAAGATATGGACAAAATTATTCTAAAATTTATGGAAAAGAAAGGAACTAGAATAACTAAAACAATTTTGAAAAAGAGAATAAAATAGGAGGAATCAGTTTACCTGATTATGATACTAATTTCATAGCTACAGTAATCAAAACTGTGTGGTGTTAGATGAGGGATAGACATAAATCATGGAGCAGAATAGAGACCCACACAAATATTCCTTACTGATTTTTGAAAAAAAGGTAAAAATGCAATTAAACAGAGAAAAGTCTTTGCAGCAAATGATGCTGGAGGAATTGCACATCCACTGGCAAAAAATAAACTTAAGTCTCACATCTAGTACATAAGTTAACACAAAATGGATCACAGATTTAACTATAAAATGTAAAATGGAAAGTTAAATTAAAATAAAATAATCATATAAGGTAACATGATTTCAACGAACCATATTTTTTTTTCTTTTTTCACTCGGTATTGTATCAAACAAAACAATTTCCTATTATTAATATTTCTTAGAAAAGAACTGTAACTTTTAAAAAACTATCTTAAATAGTGATTTCAAATGTTTTCTTGATGAGTAAATTATACGTTATTCGTTTTTCCAAATTTAATGCATACAGTTAATACAATAACAAAATAAAATCAATTGATTTTTCCTGAAGAAAAACAAAACTAACTTAAGATTCATCTGGAACTATAAAAGATTATTAAATTGTATTTTCAAAATATTTTAAAATGAAGCAACAATGAGCTATATCTCCACGACAAAATAATTAAATGCTACAATACTATCACAAGTACATATTACATAAATGGATTGTAGAGGAATTGTGAAGGAACTTATACTATCTCTTTGGCAAATATTACAACCATTATAAGACAAAATAATTAAAATTTCATAATTATATCACACATACATATCAATGGGTCACAAAAGAATATTCATTATAAGAATCTAGCATATGTCAGAGTATTTCACACATGGGAAAGAAAGCATTATAAATAATGGGAAAATATTATTTACTAAATTTTAATATAAATTATAATTGGGTAATTACAATTTTAGGAAAATAGATTTACAAATCATATCAAAACCAAATTAATGTTCATAATTTTGAATAATTTAGTATATAAAATTAACCAAAGAAAACCTACCCCAAATAATCTAACTGAATACTTAGTCAACCATCATGACCAAATCCTGACCACAGAACTAATATTTTACTCAGATCCATTTATCCTTGTGATTAAATATAGATGATATTTCCAATTAATTCACTGTTCTTTTACAAGAGTTTTCTAAGCTCTCTAGTTTCCAAAATGCAATAATATTTCCACTGAGTAAATTCTTGACCTCATATATTCAGAATTAGAAGATGATAAAAGCAAACATAATACCCTCTTCCTTGATTTCTCCAGATCCTCTATTTTGCCTGTGGATTCACATTAGATATGAAAACAAAATAAAGTCAAGTAAACCGAGGACTTCCTGAAGTGAAAAATGAATTTTTCTATTTCACTTTATTCTGTCTTGACAATAATGTTGTAATACTCTTACAACAACTTCCTTTTTAATATGCAGTCGAGGACATTCAGGATTTCCAAACCTAAGCATTAAAGTTTACTTCCTCAATAGACCTCTATAAGAACCTTTCTAGAATGACTAAAAGAGGCAACTAATATTGTATATAAGATGTACTGTGAGAGTTCAGCCAATATCACTGTTTTTACTTTGCAGCTTTTGCTGTTTCTTTAAATATTTATGTATTCCTTACAAGTATAGCTGGCTTTGACTGAAACAAATGTGTTTCTTTTTAAAGACAGATAATTGGTTAGGACTGATAATGGCTCTGAGTTTGTGGTTTTCCTTGAAAAGAGAATAGATATTGTTTTAATATCAGCCTTGTTTTAGAGGTTAAAAATTTTAAACTGAGACTAGAACATACTTAAGTCTCTTAAACAAGGAAAAATGTATGTATAAACATACAAACACAAGTCTTAACCTGTAACTAGTTGACTCTGTGGAGAGAAGTGGGAGCCAGGGAAGGGGTGAGATGAAACTCTATTTTCCATGTATACTCCTTGTACTTAATGATTTGTTTTACTGTGTGCATGTGTTACCTATTTAAATGAATAAGTATGTAAATAAATAATTTGAAGAATGCATAAAAATGAATAAAACTATTGCCGGAGGTAAAACTTTATACTTCATACCTATTTCTTTCTGTGAAAAAAAACACAACTGTATCTGGGGAATATTTCACTTGGGAATATTTTTAGAAAAAATGTTCTTAACTCAGTGATTTATTACCATGCCTGCCATTGGGTTTGGTATGTTCGAGAATCTGCAAGTAGTTATGTGGCTGCCACTTGCTTCCTTGGTTGTTACTGATCTGTAGGGCATGTGCCACGAGTAAGTCATAAAACATCACCATGACTTGTTTGCTTTTCTAAGAAATGGAGCCCATTTTTCTTGTTGCTTTCTTGCCTATGCCTATTATAAATAATTTGTCAAATGCCTTTGGTATGTTCATTGTTTTACCTGGAAGGAAGGCAAGAATGTGATCATTATTATCACAGTAAACCATAAAGTTAAAAAATGCCTACCTAAAAAGTAACTATTATAGCTATTCATAAGTTTAAACTGGTTATGTTTCTCAGAATCAAGATGGTACCTTTAATGTTGATTTTGAATATTATGAGACCAGGGAAAACCTAACAGTGATAGTTATACCCACTAACGAAGATAAAAAATCATGAGTAGAACCAGCATAACCAGAGGAATGGCAGCAACAAATAGTTAAAATCCCAAACTAGACCGGGCCACTAATGTTTCACCAGCATAACATTTTTTCAAAACCTCAGTGTCATGAGTTCCTCTTTAGCTTCTTTTTCACATTCCTGTCCATAATTACTTAAGTGATGAAAGCGCTCTGTGTGTCAAATGCAGAAACTTCAGTCTACCCACCATTTGATATCCACAGGGAGCTGCAGTCAGCTCATGGAAGCCCACATACCACCTCTCTGACCATGTTGTTTCTAAAAGACCAGAGTTCCAAATGTAAATTCTGTTATCTATCTGTGCAACCAAAATGCAACAGTCTTCCTAAAATGCAACTGGAGATTTCATCTTACTTTCCAAACTCTAAAATAGGTAAAAAGTATTTTGTGAGGGCCTTGACCAATTTTATTTTGATAATTTCAACATGGAAAGTATATTTGTGCCCTCACATGACCATAATGTGGTGACTGCCACTTAGAGTTGGTTGTCACCAAAGTAAATTTTGCTGAAAAATATTGAAATAGAATCATTTTGATCCTTAGCACAGGAATTAGGGCTTGAAAGGGGTAAATTCCAAGAGTCATTAAACTCCTTTTAGCTTACATTTCATAGCAATATTAACATATGGTATAACATATTCTATATTAGAATAACCTTCTCAGAGGTTATGATGTTTAGCCTTAAGGATTCAGAGAAAAAAGACACTATCTTTGACTCATAAAGTTCATGGTAGATTCAGTCAGAATGGGAATTAGGTTGTAACATAAAAGGTAGGGCAAGGAGAGCACATAAAGAGAGCACCCAATCAGGACTAGGGAAGAGTGGGTGGAGAGAAAAGGCCACCTAGAAAAAAGTGAAGATTGAGAAACACATAGAAATTAGTCAAAAGAAGGAGAATTTACAGAGTAAAAATATAATAGGTACCTGATGGGTCATGAATACAAAAAGAAGTATTTTTTTAGTTGCATGTTCTCTCTCTCTCTCGCCAGTTAGCACAGATGAATGTGGAAATGTATTTGAGATTTTGTAACTGAATTTTTCCACCTGTTTCATGGCATGCTAACATAAACATAGAAGGAGTCACACGCACCTATTTACCCAGCCCATCCATACACATATAACTTAAATCATGATGGTATCTAATGAAACTAAAAGATGCAGAGGGATTTCAGTATAAAAATCAAAGATTAGGGCTTCCCTGGTGGCGCAGTGGTTGAGAATCTGCCTGCCAATGCAGACAACACAGGTTTGAGCCCTGGTCTGGGAAAATCCCACATGCCATGGAGCAACTGGGCCCGTGAGCCACAATTACTGAGCCTGCGCGTCTGGAGCCTGTGCTCCGCAACAACAGAGGCCGCGATAGTGAGAGGCCTGCGCACCGCGATGAAGAGTGACCCCCACTTGCCACAACTAGAGAAAGCCCATGCACAGAAATGAAGACCCAACACAGCCATAAATAAATAAATAAATACATTGTGTATTAAAAAAAAAAAAAAAAAAAAATCAATCGCAAAGACTCATTTAATGTCTGCTTTTCTAGTGAACATTTGTTGAATAAGCATCTGTAGTCCCTGTGCAGAATTTGGTCTGTAATTTGCTTTCATTATAAACTAGTAGCAAATCTAGAGAAGGAGCTAACTCTTACCAACTCAAACCCTTAGAGTGACTACCATTGTCTACCAAAAAAATGAAACTTAGGATCATGAATTGCCTAATTAACTGAGGTCAGTTTGCAACATCTTAGAAATACAGATAGTTTAAGGGACAGAAAAAAGGAGCCCACATAGAGAGGTATAAAGAGGACATGAAGTTCCATGACAGATAAGAGTGCATCATTTAAGAGAGTTAACAGAGGTGGAGATGGGGGAAGTAAAGGAGGGAGGAGGTGAAGATAGCAAGTATAGAGAAGGAATTCAAGAACTTTTGATGACAAAGGAATGTAAGATCTTGGTATAATCTAGAGACAGTATTAGTACTGGGTCTTTGTTTTATGGTTTATAGAGAGAGGATATGTTGACCTGAATGTTTTAATAATGAAGAGAAGAATGTAGTAAAAAAGAATGGGTCATGATTCAAAACAGAGTAGGCAACTGATAAAGCAAGGCCCCCTGGTAAGATGAGAAGTGTATTGGAGACCACAGTTGGAAGGATTAGTCTTCATGGAATAACTAATCCTCCTAGATTAGAATGGATAAGGATGAGGTGGCCCCTTTGAGTAGTCTGTAGCTGTAAGAAGTGGGAAGTTGAGTAGGGGTGTGGGAAAGGAAAGGAAGAGTTTGGGTCATGAAAAGAATGGTAAGGCTTCAGAAATTTTGTTGAGGCACTAGGATAGAAGCTTTTGAAGGACAAGGAATTGATAATAGATTGAGGTCCCATCAGGCCTGGGACACAGTAAATGTGTACTGAGGCCAAGTTGCATAGTTTCATAAATTCTCCAGTTTAGTTATAATTGGTAAGGCAGATGGTTGCATAAATCAAGGATTAGGACTCTGCAGGGCAGTTATGAAACAGATAAAAGAGGAAGGGAAATGAAGATTCAAAGGGTTCTCATGAAAGAACAATTCAGATAATTAACTGAGAAATCTTTGCACTGAAGAAAAATCTTTGATTGAATAAATGCATATGTAATTTCTGATCATGAGGTACCCAGGCAAGGTAAAATAGCACCACTATCATCATCATCATCATTTAAAAAGAATAATGATCTATACTATGAAAGAAATAGTAAGTTTAACATGAATCCAGCAGATACTGTTAGTTTTCTTGACTACAAATAAAAATGTAACCTTCTTTCCATTCCTGTAAGAGCAAACATGTCCTCTCCATTTAGAGAGTAGATAAACATGTGAGAAGATGTAGCAGTGGGGCCAGTTGCCCACAGTATCCTCCTCTATTAAAGGAAAAGCATTTTGAGAAATTTGGGGTACTACTAATTTCATTTCCTAGTTATTCCAAATGCAAACAAATTAGGTAAGTCATTTGCCTCAACTGGCCCTGTGGAATATGAGAATGCTTTAGGGTCACTGGAATTAAGCAGCCATATGGAATTTGTAGTGTACTTATAACTAAGACAGATGGCAGCAGAATGGAGCCAGCCTTGAGGCCATATAAACACCCCAGCGACCATGAGCAGCCAATTAAGAATTGAGACAAGAGGGAAATGTCATTTCAAGTCCTGTAACATTTATCTGGTGCATGCATCCTTGCTGCCTTTCATAAGCCTACTTCATGGTCTGTGGCTCTAAACAAGAGCTAGAAGAAACCTTTTCCTGGCCTCCTCCTAGAGGAAGAATCTAAATGCTGGTACAGTTCTGAGGATGTCAAGGATTAGAATTTCTGCTTCTACCTGAGAAAAGCCTTGAAGAATAGATTAACACCAGTGCTGTTCTCACCAAGCTCAAGATGAAATACTCCTTTAGCTCCTAGAATAGATTAATATCCCCAGGACTCATTCATTCATTAAGCAGTTTCTGTGTATCTATTTCCTACCAATCACTCTGTAGGTCTGATGGGTCTGACCAAACAAAGGTCAAAGTTCCTGTTTTCAAGAAGGTCATGAGGAGACAGACAAGTAAACCAGATTATAACACAGTAAGAGTACTGACAGAAATGCAGTACTCTGTGAGCATAGATGAAGACTAACTCTCCACCCAGGCAGGGCAAGCGAGTTCTGAAGAAAGATTTGTTTGTGCAGAGTCTCGAAGGATGAGTGTGGCTAGCTAGAAGAAAGATGATAGAGGGGGAAAAACATTTGACAGAGAAGATATAGAAAGTACAAAAGAAAATAAAGCAAGAAGTAGCATCACCTAATGAGGAGCTGAGTTGAATATGCTGTAGCAGAGAATGTGTTGGGGGTGAGCACGAATAGGTTTGCAGGAGCCAGGCCTGAATGCCTTGAGTGGCAGTCTCAGATATTTGACTGTCACAGTCTGAGATGTAGAGACCCACTGAAAGAAGCTTTTAATGAAAATAGAATAGTCAACTCTGAATCTTAAACTATATATCTCTATCCATATTTATATCTATCTGCCTGTAGAGTATAAGGCAGATGTTTCAATATGCAGGGATGTTAGGATCATGGGAGCAAGGATGGTGTAAGACTGACCACAGGGAGAATGATTAGGAGGGTACCTCGGTTACCTAAGTAGTGCTAAAAACATGAACTTCAGAGAAGAAATCAGAGATTATGTGGAGGAGGGGATGATTTATGAAAAATCAGAGTGTAGCATTGACAAGTCTTGGCAACATACTGTGTTCAGATTTGAGAAAGAGCTGGAGTCTAGGAAAACCTCCAGGCCTTGGGCTTCTGGGTTTGCCATGCACAAAAGTTGGTGTGGTAAGCAGAATAATGGCCTTCTCCAAAAATGTCTTGGTCCCAATTCCTGGAACTTATGGTATGTTATATAATATGGTAAGGTGGAATGAAGCTGTTCATGGAATTAAGGTTGCTAATAAACTGGCCCTAAAACAAGGATATTATTCTGGATTATTCTGATAGGCCCAATGTAATCACAAGAGTACTTTAACATGAAAGGGTAAGGCAAGAAAAGGAGGTAAAAATCAAAGAGATATTTGAAGATGCTACATGTTGGAATAAAGGGCATGAACCAAGGAACGCCAGTGGTCTCTAGAAGCTGGAAAAGGAAAGGAAACAGATTTTCCCCTAGAGCACTGGGAAGGAGCATAGCTCTGCCAACACCTTGATTTTGAGACCAATTTCAGACTTCTGGTCTCCACAATCATAAAACAATAAGCATGTGTTGTATTAAGCCACAAAGTTTGTGGTAAATCATTACAACAGCAATATAAAATAAATACAGTAGGGAATATTTTTAGAAGAACGAGTCACAGGGAAAATGATAAAATTTAGTTTGGGCAGCATAAAATTTTAAGGAAGAGTGTTGTATATATCTATGAATTAGGGGAAGAAGAAGAGATTGTGAAGATGACCAAGAGGATTTGGCCATAAGTATAGGATAAACACCAGGACAGTCTAATGTCCAAGAAACCAAGGGAAAAGGGCATTAAAGAAAGACGTTGGTCAATAATGTCCAATACCCCAAAGTTCAAGTGATAGAATGATGGGATAGTGTGCTTTGGAATCAACAGTGAGAGTAAGTTTACTTAAGTAGTAGGAGGTGAAACCCAGATCACGTTGACTGAGCAGAAAATTAGAGGGAAAGAAGTGAAGACACCAAGTGCCAAATATGGTCTCAAAAACTTGACTTAGATGACTTGGTCCTGCGTGAGTAGAGTCTGAAAGGTACTGTTTACCTGGCCTGTCACTGCTCAGTCCTATATCCTTAATTCCAGTTTGCTTTCTTAGAAAGAAAAAGCTCAGAAGAAATGCTATATCCAAAAGTACAGAGAAGATGGTGCTCTGCCTTGGTATTTTGAAGATAAATAAAATCGTATTACACAACAATTTGTTCGTTTATCTATTTTTATGGCAATTTTTTTGAACCACATCAAGTATCACATCTAAAATGGATAGGTATGCAGAATGAAAACATCAGAGATGCAGTTCCAGCTTTTCTTGAGGACTTACTGACATAAGTGTGAAAGCAATTAATGTGTATAGTTATAACACAGTAGTAGTTCTATTGTCTGATGAGATGTGAAAAGTCTTTGAACTTATACCTATACCAGTGTTCTTGGGACTGCCGTTCATGTGGCCAGTGCTCCAAAATTGGCAGCTATAACTTCTCACTTCTGTAAGATTTCTTTTGGTGTTCCTCCAGCCTCAATCAAATTATTTGTGTTTTCTAGTCTATGGACTTAAAGGTCATGTTATCAAGGTTATTAATATTTTATATCAAATAGAAGTAAATAAGATCTGATGGTGATCTCCTCTGTATTTTCATTAATAGATATATATTGTAGGCCATCAAAGACCTTTTAAACTTTAGGTTCTGGGCCATGTTCTAGTGAGATAAGGATGCCAAATAGATGTAACATTAATATGGATCAGCAAGTGAGGAAAAAAACTGCCTAAAATGTGCTATTGACTGCACCCATAAATTAGCTTTGCTGACTGGATTTAGCATCCTGATTGATACTGCAACTAGTTCTTTGATGCATTTAAATACTATCATGAAAACATCATAAGAAAGGAAAATTACAAACTAATATCTTGCATGAACATAGATGCAAAACCCCTCAATAAAATATTAGCAAATCAAATCCAATAATGTATACAAAGAATTATATATGATGACATACATTTGTATGTAGAAAGTCTGAAAGAATTGATAAAAAAAGAAAAATTTTTGAATTAATAATGAAGTATAGCAAGGTTGCAAGATACAGGTAAATATATAAAAGTCACTTGCTTTCCTCTATACTAGCATTGAAAAATTAGAATTTGAAATTTAGGGGGGAAAAATGACATTTACAATAGTATCAGCAAATAAAATTAGTATTTTATAAAGTACTTAGGTATCTAACAAAGTATGTACTGAATCTATATGCAAAAAACACAAAACTGATGAAAGAAATGAAAAAAGACCTGAATAAATGAAGAGGTATTTTATGTTCATATATCGAAAGACTTGATATTGTTAAAATATTAATTCTTTGTAACTTGTTCTACAGATTCAATATAATCCTGAACAAAATTCCAGCTAGCTATTTTGTAGATACCGACAACCTTATTCTAAAATTTATATGAAAACGTAAAAGACCTAGCATAGCCAACAGGGTTCTGGAGAAGAATAAAGTTGGCGAGCTCACAGCACCAATTTTAAGACTCCATAAAGCTGCAGGCATCAAGATAGTGTAGTGCTGATTGATTGACTGATTAAAGAATAGACATAGATCAATGAAACAGGATTGAGGGCCCAGAAACGGACCTACACTAATATAGTTAACTGATCTTTGACAAAGGAGCTAAGGCATTAATTGTCTCTTCAACAAATTATACTAATAATTGGATAGCCATATGCAAAAAAAAAGAATCTAGACATAAAGGTTTATATCTTTCACAAAATTAACTCAAACTGCATTGTAGACTTAAATGTAAAATGCAAAACTATAAAGCTTCTAGAAGAAATCATAGGATAAAATCTAGATGACTTAGTTTTGATAATGAGTTTTTAGATACAACACCAAAAGCACTAAAGAAAAAAATGGATAAGTTGTACTTTATCAAAATTAAGTTTTGTAACATCTGACAGAATTGCTGGCTTTATAAGTAAATAGCTATTAGTTTTTGTCAAAGTCACTTGTGGCTTTAAGATGAGTGGGTATGTATTTCATCAATAAATAATAACAGCTTACATCCATATGATATTTTTATGGACACAATCCTTTAACACATTTCTTGTCTCTGATGTCTAAGCAGTTCCATTAAATGGGCAGAACAGGAGAAGCCTTAGGACCATAAGAGAGAGAAAGAGGAGACAGGATCAGAATGGTTAAGTGACTTGTGAAGGACAAAGACTTTGTCTATGGCAGAGATGAATCTAAAACCCAGGCCTTCTGACTCCTAACCTCACGCTCCATCCAAAACACTGACCAAGAGTATCAACACTGCCATTGACTTATTGAAAATGACCACTCATACAGCAAAGTTAAACTATAATAATGGGAAGAGCAATGTTACTGAAAATCCAATCATGATATTATTTCATAGACATACCTAGCATATAAGTAGCTCTTACAAATTTTGAGAGGGAAGCCAAAAGACCGAATAAGTTCAGCAGTAATAAATATAGCCTTCCATTTATTGCTTTCTGTTATTTTAAACTGCAGCATCAAGGTTAAATCCTATTTTTTTTCTACCTTCTAGCTGTGATATCTTGGGCAAGTTATTTAACTTCTCTGGGCCTAATATTTCTCATTAATAAAATGGGCATAATGAAAATAGCCACCTCTTAGTAGTATTGTGAGGATTAAAAGCATTAATACAAGTAAAAGATTCAGAACAGTGCACTGTACCTATTAAGAATTCAATTATTTTTAACTATTACTTAACTGCTCTTGATATAATTTAGGAAATTCTGTTTAAGGAGTATAATCAGAGACCTGTCAGGTCCAATAAACACTTTATTTAAATAAAGTATAAGGTTCACTGCAGCTAACCAGTGAAACATTCCTAACTTTCTGAAGCTCAGCTATTATTCCTGTTGATGAACAATTCATTAGTCATGGTTCTGGTCCTGGGAAAAGGCACGTGGAGCTGAAACCTTACCTTTTCCTCCCTAAGAAAACTAATATCACCCAAGTAACTACTGTAGAGTCATGTGTAGATAAATGAAAATCTTGTCCAGAGGAAAATCTTTGCTTGGAAGTTCCAAATTCAAGGCATGCTTCTGATTCAATTTAGTCAATTATTGCTTTTCACTTTGGGCTTTGAAAATAAAAACACTGATTCTGTAGCCCAGTGAGTGAACTAAGCATGAACTCTTGATGAAGACTCTTTCATGATAGTGATTAATGGGCTGCAAAGATTTTGAAATGAAAACCTGAAACCACAAACTAGTCATGCAGTTGGCTAAATATTTTGTTTGGGTGCTCACACCCAACCTACAGATAACCCTGTGTTGACCCTGTATTCCAAACTAGGAAGGAAGGGCCGGGGTTTTCAAGAGGGAGATTTGTGGTTTCGGTTTGGTCTGTCTATAAAAAGAGTTCTGGTGCATGGTCTTAACAAAGTTCGTCTTCCACGTCTCTGACTGACTGAGCATGAGGTTCTCACAGAAGCAAGTTGCGACAGCTGGAATTTGACATCCCCAGCCTCTCAGAACAGACTGCTGATCCCAGACTGATAGTTTAAAACCCCTAAAACAAGCCTGTTGCCATTCTTGACATTTGCTTCAGCAGGTGCCAGGAAGGAATTTAATGCACCTTCATTGCTAGCCGGGAGTCTCATCCCAGCATAACTCTGAAGAACTTCTGGGGTCTTGGCTCCTGTCTCATTCAGAGATTACATTTCCTGGTTGGTTGGTGGCAGGACACTGGCAAAACCACGTGTTTTATTTAAACCTGTGGAGTGGGTGGCAAGATCAGCAAAGGCCCTTAAGGCAAATGTCAAAAGACCATTGCCGTATGAGCAAATTGAGCAAAAGCCACTAGAGACAGGCAACTTCTCTGAATCTTGGGGAAAGGCAACTTCTCTGAATCTTGGGGAAGGAGCTTTTAAATCCTTTAAGAAAAAAAAATGTAAGATCTATTTTCCAATTTTAGATACTGTCCAGCATGTATTTTTTTTTAATCTCATTCAAAAGAAAGCATATACACAGTCACTAACTGTTGATTATTTAGAATATAAAACTCAAGTTAATAGGTGATATATGGTCTTTGATTTACCTCTCTAATCTTCCACTTTGTCTTATGCCTTAGGACTAAATTATTACTTCCATCAAAAAAATGGACAAGCTAGTAAAAATAAGAAACTTAATATTTCCTTCTTTGTAACACCTTTGAGGAAAACTATCCTCAGGTCAGGTACAGGATTTGATTAATTTGTGATTGGTAACAATTAAACACTTTGTAATATTTATGCAAAGATATTTAATTTTTCCTAAATATTTCAAGCCTTGTTCTATCACTTTCTAGTGTGATCTTTGGCAAGCCTCCAAACTTCTAGAAGCCAAAGTTTCCTACAATAAAATAAACAATAATAATAAAGTTACATGATGGTTGTGAGAATTTATTGTCTAAACATGAGAACATCCTTTGAAAATAATAAAATTATATAAATGTAACATATTATTATAATCTATGCTCATGTTTATTCAATTAAATCCTTAAGTTTTACTGCTATTTATAAAATAGAGTTAAAAATCATAATATTGATAGAATTAACAATTTAAATCAAGAGCTTTGTTTTTATTTTGAATCACAGAAAATTGAGTAGAAAAAAATTTTCAAAACATGAAGAGTTAAGTCAGGTCAGTTGGAATTAGGAGAACTATAGTAGCTACCTCCTAGAAGCTGAAGGGGTCAGCCAAAAGGTACTTCTGGGACTATAAGACTCCACCTTGCCCCAAATGTCCCAGGAAGGAATTCTGGGCTTGAAATTTAGATTTTTTTTTTTTTTTTTCAGAAAGTCAACATTCCTTTCAGTAGCAGTGGAAGCTGTCAGTAAGGATGGATTCACAGAGAGAGTTTGCAGATGAAAAAAAATAAAGACTCATGATCGTATGCATGAGAAGACAGACCACTGTACTCTGGGGGAAGGAAAGGAATAGTATTTAAGGAGTGCATGAAAAGATAAGTCTACCCAAGCTTGAGAAGCGATACCAAGCAAATTAGGAAAAGAACCTAAACCAAATGTTTTTTTTTCTGAGAGCAAGTTTCCAACAAGGAAGATATCATTGGTCATCGCATCAATGCCAATGAAAAGTCAAATAAGATGTAAACTGGAAAATGTACAGCAAAGTGGCCAGTAATGAAACCAAATGAATAGCTTACATGGGATGATGAAGGAGGAGTCTGAATCCTTATTAGGTATGAAAAGAAAAGAAGAAAGGACAGGCAGCGAAGTGTGAACCACTTCAGATTCACTGTTTTAAGCTAGGAGATACTTGATGCCGAACATATCCTTAGATAAAAGAAGGAGAAAGTGCAATCACAGAGGAGGAAACAGGATCACTGGTAGGACAAGTTGCCTTAGGGCAGAAGGGTGAAATACAGTGCACAAGCAGGAGATTGGACTTGGGCTAGAAAGAGAAAGGACAGAGGGAGACCAGGAGAGCACAGATAGGAGTTTATGAGTTTGGGAGCAGGAAAGAAACTGAGGATCTTTATTTCACACATGAAATTTTCAGCTTTAATGCACTGCTATATTATATTTAGTAGATTACAACAGAGCTCAATGCAATGAAAAATGAGAAACTTCAATTTGAGTTATTAATTTTTATAGTTAAATATTGGCCAATAGAGGTTCATATGCAAAACACATAACTGGCTATTTGTCTTTCATTCATTCAATAAATACATTTAGAGTTTACCATTGTCAGAAACTTTTTTTCTACTGAGAGCACAAGGAAAAATGTGAGATTTAGTTCCAACATGAGGGACTACAACTGTGCAATGATATGGCTTGACTATAAAGATTCTTAAACGTCACAATTGATTCCTTGTGAGAAAATCAAGTATTTTACAGTTGTGTGGAAAAATACTGTTGTTACTATTTTGTCTGAGAATATTTGCTATTTGAGCATGAAACTGTCACCTGGTGAGGACAGACAATATGTCTTGTTCAGGGAATGCATCTCTAAAACATTTCAGGGGCATCTGAGACTATGAAATTGAATCTCATGTGGCATAAAATGGGTCTCACAAATTTTAAAAGCAGGAAAGAATATAGGTCTTCTCCAATATTTTTCCAGGGTGCTAAGTCTCACAAAACAATAAATGCAATATTATTTCTATACAATGCATAGATATTTAGTAATATAAAAGAGAAAGATGTTAATACTTCAGTTCAGTATGTTTGAGTTGAGACATTTTTATTGAGAAATGAATCTGACTTTTGGGAGCTTATTCTAAATATGCAAGAGCATGTGTATGTGTGTGTGTGTGTGTGTGTGTGTGTTCCATTATAAAAACTTTCAACAAGTCCGCTGAAGTCTAGCAAGCACATATACAACATTAACTTTCAAGTACTTACACTCTGCCTTTGATGTGTATTTACTGGATACATTTAACTAAAATTATTTGTTATGTCAACAGTCAAATTTTAACTCATCAATTATCTTAAGATTAGTTCATTTCCACTCTGATTTTTATGTGATTGAAAAAATACAGGATAAGTAAATTAAGCTCTTAGGAGAATTTAGCATGTTGTCCCATGAGATATATGTCACACACACACACACACACACACACACACGCCTGTAGGAATTCAAAAAGCCTATAAAGAAACTTGAATTAACTTTAAATCAATATTAAATAGCAGGCATATACTTCTGTAAAAATGTGTCAGGTCCGCAAGGTCTTAACTTTGAGGTTTATGCGAATGTCTGTTGTTTTAGACTTGTGTCTTTTGTCTCCTATTTCTTTCCGTGTTAAGAGCTAAGTTCAGACTCTATGGGAGGTTATAGCCCAGTACAAAAGAGGAATTTTCTCTATATACATAATGTACACACAAAGAGACATATACATACACTTGAGTAGCTACCACACAATTCAATTTTTGAAGTCTTCTCTGTCTCATTTTATTTTTCACTTGAGTTCTAGCTTCTGTGAGATGGATTTGATATTGCAGAACAATTAGGTAGCCATAAAAGTGAGCTATTCTTTTCAAAACTCTTTTCAATAGAGGACATGCTGTCTGGAGTATAGTAACTGACACAATTTACAACAACTAACAACTTACATTGTGATTTAACACTTTATGATGTTGGAATGCCTAGTATGAAAAGTGTTTAATCTGCGATTGTTATGAATCATCCCTTTAAAAAAATCATTTCCTCAGGTAAGAAGATAAACCGTCCACACCCAAGGTTTGCCATGTTCTAGTGAACAACTCAAGAACATTTGATCACATAGGTTTAAGATACACTTTTTTGTTAAGAAGTCAAATTCTTTTTTCCAAGCCCAATATATCTCATTACCAATAGAAAATGTGCAAATGGACAAAAGAACCACATATCTGGGTTTTCCAATTTCTGTGCTACAAAATAATAGGCAATTTGCCTTCAAGCTAATTTTCCTTGGTAAGACTTGCATACTTTCTCACCCCAAATGACCCTGTGGAAAGTTGTCGATGTCACCTTGCATATCTGCTGCAAATACCACTAATGGAAAACATTGTGGATAGACTTATAAGTGATCATTTGCATTATTAGGAATTAATATTTGCCATTTAAGCATCTATTAAGCATAAAGATCATAAGATTAATAGGTAATATATAAATCATTTGCAATGATACAATAGGGGTAATTATCTGAAATTTTAAGAATGATTAGATGTTATCACAGACAAAATAATTTTTTCAAGTTATTGAGACAAATATCTCTTAATGCCTAGAATAGTGGCATAGGTAACCTTCAACAGCTATTAGTTAAATAAATGCAGGAATAGCAAATGTATTTAATATGTGTATACATACAGGCAAGGAGTACGTTTAAACTTTTAACCAATTTAAAGAAAATGAGGAAAATAAAAGTATTGTATTTAAGATTAAATTACTTCTTTAGAAAGATGCACTGACCAGTACTTGCAGTACAAGGATATAATAGAATGAATAATTGACTGATCTGTACATAATTCAATAATACTTCTTTTTTTTTTTTTTTTTTTTTTTTTTTTTTTGCGGTACGCGGGCCTCTCACTGCTGTGGCCTCTCCCGTTGCGGAGCACAGGCTCCGGACGCGCAGGCTCAGCGGCCATGGCTCACGGGCCCAGCCGCTTTGCGGCCTGTGGG
>NW_006779398.1:803342-807592 GCF_000442215.2 Lipotes vexillifer | reverse complement strand
CCGGGGCACGAACCCGTGTCTCCTGCATCGGCAGGCGGACTCTCAACCACTGCGCCACAAGGGAAGCCCCAATAATACTTCTTGAGAGCAAAACAATAATGAAATTTCCAAAATTAAATGTAGCACAGATACTCTGGACTTTAAAATGTAGTAAAATGCATATAACAATTCAAAGAAGACAAATACTTGACTAATAACTTCAAAATTTTTCTATGGATCAGAAAACAAAGGAATTTTAGTTGTTCTACTCCACAAACATTGAAGACTATCAGCACAGAGGACTAATTTAGGTAAATTGGTTTCAGTAAAGTTGAGGGATTAATTGCAAATATCAAGGGAAAAACTTAGGATGCTAATTTAAAATTTTTTAAAGTTGGTGATTTAAAAAAAAAAAAAAGAAAACCCTTGCAATCATTTAGAGTTCGACTAGGCAAAGCTGTCAGGGTATCCTGAAAAAATATACTTCTGGGAAAATGGTAGTATGAATAAGTGTTTCCTTTTCCAACATCTATGATAATAAATAATGCTTCAAAATATGCTAGGGGATAGGGCGTACATTTTGGTCTTTAAGAAAAATGAGGTGGATTTTCTATGCATATAAATTACATCCTAGGAGGTAGCCCTGGAGGTTGCTTGAACTCTTTCAACTCACTGGCAGCCGGTTCACATAACTCCCTTCCACTTAAGGCAACTCTCCAAGGTGCCCATCAGAGCATAACTAGGACAGCTTGCTTGCTCATAACATAGGCCCAGGGTGATCCTATTTCATCTAAAGAAAGCAAAGCAAACTAATAAATAAGTAAATATATACATAGTATTTCCTCTAGTCAATATTGTTATTTTTCTTTTTAAGGACAGTCTTATGTCACTTTGAGACACTGAACTTTAGCTCTGTCTGGTGGTGTATGAACACAACTAAAGTGTTCATTAGAGAAAAAAAAGAGATGGATGATATGGCAATTCTAAGAACTGAATAAAAATGTTCCTCAGACACTTTTCCACCAAAAGAAGTCAGAAACAGACTGTGTTGCCATAAATAATCCAAGTAAAATCAACAGTCTCTTTGGATCCATAATTGATGAAAGGAAAAGCAGAGGGTGGGTGAGCCTTTCAGAAGAAATATTTTAAATCACCCATTTTGCCCCATATTTGCAGTTATTTCAATTTTTAAATTCTAATATCCTAAAAATGACATATCAAAATGAATATATGTGTTATATATGTTTTCGGGCTTCAATCATTCAAAAGATTTATAAAAATAATCCACTCAACAAACCAAAGTTGTTTCCTTTTCACCACACCAGATTTAAATAACATGATGGACTAGTTCCCTTTCCCCTTATAGTTTTTTTTTCCCCCAAATTGGAATCCTAGCAACTCTTGCTATCCTTGAGAAAAATAGCAAAGCAGGAATTTTTGTAATAAGAGCTGCTTAACAATCTGAGTTTACTCACATTACAAAATAGTTTCCTGCTTTAGCTAAAATAGCTGTGATGTCCGAGTTACACTTGGGGACAGTAAAAAACGAAGGCCAGAACAAAAGAAAGTCATGTGCTTTCCCATCTTGAATTCTGTAAAATGGAAGGAGGGAAGAACAGACACTTGAAAGAGACATTTTATGAGAAAACCCATTGATGGTTTTAAATGCTTTCATGATTATTTAATGTGCAGATTTAGTGAGCTGAAACAATATCTATATTCTCTGTCATTCTCTGTCTCTTAGTTACTGAATGTTCTTTTGAATATTAGAAACAGAATCCCACTAGGTAATAACCTATAATTGTCTCTGTTAACAACAGAATAAAAACAAAAATAGTCATTAGAATTGTTCCTTTGACTCTGAATTTTAAAAGTGTAAAAATAATCCATGGGAAGAATAACTGAAATGAAATAAAATACCAAAACATTGTTTCCAGGGCTCCCCAAAGTAAAATATTTTTAATATATGTATATTTGAACTACGAAAGGACTTTATCAATGACAAAAGCTTCTGAAACAATTCCTGCTAAACTATTGCTTTTATGTAACTGTGACTGTACAGTTAAGATTCTTGTTTTGTTTTGTTTTGTTTTAATGTATTTCACATACATTAATGACAAATGTTATCAGTGAGGATAGTCTTTTAACCTTGATAGGGTAAGAAATCACTCCTATAGTTTTGGTAATGCTGACATCACTGTGGATTTATGAATTGCTTGTTGAAACAAATTAAGCCTTTACCATTTTACGTAACTCTGAATAAGCAATGTTAGCAATATTAAAGCATTCTGTAATGCGCCTGTTTGCTTTAATAATTTAATTATAAATTTCCAAGTTATATGTACACTTATTTGTTTAATCCGTTAATATTAATTTTGAGCCCAAATCAATTACATGCCTTCTGTTGCAGTACACTTAGGCAAAAATGCTTATTTGTGGTTTTATTTCTGCCTATACAACTTCTTAAGGTAATAATATAGTTAACATAAAAATCTGTTTTCAAATGAAGTGACAAGAATCATTCAGTAATTTTATTTTTCCACTTTTCAAAAAATTGTGGAATTGCATTGGTAGCTCTCAGAATCGCTAACAACTGATTGTGTTTAATAAACTGGCTGTTGTATTAAGTAAGTGGATTAACTGATTGTTTTACTCTGAACGGACCACATATTTCAATGACTTAATTTGATCAAATGCTTATGTCACCAAATTTGCAAACTCATCTATTTATTCAAAATTTTAAAACATTTAGTATTTACTATGTGACACGAATTGGGCTAAGTGCTGATGATACATTGTAGATAAGTCAGAAATGGTCTCTACCCTCAAGCAGAGCAGAATTCAGTTCCATTCACAATCTGTCCTGCCTATCATTAGGTAACAAGCAATTATTAGCTTTTATTTGACTCTGAGATTCATTGTCCTTGCATTTTTGTGATTAATCTGCTTCTAACCTTTGATAATGGGATTGAAATGTAATCATCAAGACTGGCAAGAACTCTGTAGGGAGGGAACAGTCTTTTCTTGGGACTATACCTTGGTTAAGCCCCTTGGAGTAGAGAGTAGGTCCAAGAAGACTTGGATGTTTGAAAGAACCAAGGTGCACTGTTCACTAGCAGACTAAAGGATAAATTATTTTTGTGAAGGAGGGAGAGAGAAGAAAAACAAGAGCAGACAAGAAAAGGGAGAGGGGTAGGAACAACAGAGTCAGCATGAGGGGAGGGGCTCTCAGGGGAAAAGTACACGGAAATTCTCCAGGTGTAGATGGCCAGAGGATATCTGAGTACAGGATCACAGATGCCAAAGTTCAATTGGAAGTTTTGGTGTTTTTGCTGATGTTTTCCACATTTTTGTAATATAAGCATATCTTCTCCCTGACCCCAAATCTTCAGTAAATTCTACAACCTTGCAAATGCTTTGAGTGAGTGAATTGTTTCTGGAAACCATGGGCAAGACTTGGCTTTTCATCTGTTTTTGGCCGGTACAAACACATTTGTTACTGGTACAAACACATTTGGTACTTGAGGAACCAACAACCCAAAGACAGATGTGACAGTCAGAATATAATCTTCCTCACTCCCAGAATTTATGAATGTACTGGAGAGAGACTTAGACTTCCATGCAATGGAGGAACCAGAGTTTAAACTAACAACCCTGACATTTCTAGAGGCAAGAGACTTCTGTTGACATAGTACTCATGTGCCCCAGAATTTGAGAAGTGGGTTTCTTGCTTGTTCTGAGATCTCTACGGCAGGTCTTAATTTCTGGATCAATTTTGTTAATTTATCTAGAACTCTTGGGACATGAGTCCTGTCCTCCCCTTTTCAATTTTTCTATATCATTCAATTATTCATGCATCTGCTCATCAATTCCTTCACTCATGGTTATCAAACATTTCCTGGGGGAAAAACACATGAGGCTCATAGCCTGCTGTGGGAATCAGACACAAACATAAAGCAGCTGCAATAGACAGTGATAAGGCTTAGAGATTTAGGAAACATTGGGGATATGTAAGAGGAAGATTTGTTTCTTTCTAGCTCCTGAGTCTCAGTTAGGATGACTAACCATCCTGCTTTGCTCAGGACTATCTGGTTTTACAACTGAAAATCGTGTGTCCTGGGAACGCCTCAGTCCTATGCAAACTGGGACTGTTGGGCACCCTAGTTCTCAGGCAAAACCTGGGTTCTTACTACTCTCTTGACAGTGTTCATGGATGCTATTTATACACTGAGGGCTATAAATGTCTCAACTCATCCACAACACTTTCCCTA
>NW_006779398.1:781770-802924 GCF_000442215.2 Lipotes vexillifer | reverse complement strand
TTTCCCTACCTATGACAGAGAACATTTGATCTTCATACTCAAACTTTATTTAAATTTCTCACAGGTAAACAAAGAAGGGTATTATAAGCAGAGAAGACAACAAGTACAAAGGCACACAGTTTTGAAACAACACAACATGTTCAAGAAAAGAAAATAGCTCAGTATGGCTGAAGTACCGTGTTCCTTCTGAAGACTGTTAAGAGAAAGTCATAAACAAGTAAGGCAGGAGCCAGGCCATGAAGAACCTTGACATCATGCAATGGAGTCTGCATGATATCCAAAAAGGCTCAGGGAAGCATCAAATGGTTTTAAACAAGGAAATAATATACGTTTTCTTTTAGAAAGATTACTCTAGAAAAGTGTAGTGTATCGACTAGAAGTTGACAAGGACTATGGCAAAACAACCGGTGAGCAGACTGTTGTAATATTTGACGTGAGAGGATGTAATTGTGAGCTAAGCAACTGGTGGTAATGAGGAGAGCAGGAGACACATTCTGTAAACACATAAGAGGAAAAGCACCATGAGTCTTTGATTAGTTGAATGTGGAGCTGAGAACAGTAAGAGTCAGTAGGAAAGTTAAACTACATCCCTGAGAGAGATCCAAGAGTTAATGAAGGAAGAACAAATACAGATGATGAAATTAATAGGAAGGAGTTAAACCATAAATAAGAGAGGAAGAGCAGATTATAAGTGAGTACAACTCAAGAACACTCAAAATAGATCATGACACTCGGATAAGGACCTGAAATAGTGCTCAGATGCCACGGTTCATCTTTGGGGGGAGGTACAGCAATAGGTTTCAGTCTAGATTAAATATCCACATTGGACATGGGCAATTCTAGGGAATTGTCATTTTAGTAAATGGTATTTTGCTATTTTCTTCGAAATCCATTGTTTATCCAGTATTTAGAGTAGGCACTGATCCTCAATTTTTATTAAATAAAAGCAAGTTTTTGTTTAAAAAATTAATACTTTCTACATAAACTACTTATTTATAGCAAGAAAACTGTTTACATCTTCTTCCATTGCTATCTATTACATTCGGTACTGACAGGAAAAGGAGAATTCACTCCAAAATTAAGCTCAGGGAACATTTCTTCTTAAGAAGAGAGATTTAAGGCTTACCACATTAGAAAGACATCAGTTGGAAAAAATTAATGGCAAGTACACGTTCAATGTAAATCTCAAATCCTACAGTTTTACTTTTTCTCATGTCATACAGAAGGTCATTTAACATAAATTATTGTTTCAAAATATATACACATAATTTCCCTGTTAAGCCATTTTCTTAAATCTAATCAAGATGATCTCTTTTCAAAAGAATTCAACTAAAACTTGAATTGCTATCTTGTGTGTATTCTATAGATTGTTATGCTAGTACTCATTAAAGACTGACTTTCATTTATAAGCTTTCTTTTTTCTACCCAATTTTCCCAGTGCCGAAATTATTCCCTGAGAGTAAATTAAGCTTGTTTTTCTTATTTTAAAAGACATTAACTTTTTAAGGCCACTAGGATTTTTTTCAGTATATTGAAGTTACCATTTTTTTCAGGTAGACTGCCTATTTCCTCTTCATTTGTTAGGTCTCGTGGGTTTTTATCTTGCTCCTTCATCTGCTGTGTGTTTTTCTGTCTTCTCATTTTGCTTATGTTACTGTGTTTGGGGTTTCCTTTTTGCAGGCGGCAGGTTTGTAGTTCCCGTCATTTTTGGTGTCTGTCTCCAGGGGCTAAGGTTGGTTCAGTGGGTTGTGTAGGCTTCCAGGTGGAGGGGACTAGTGCCTGTGTTCTGGTGGATGAGGCTGGATCTTGTCTTTCTGGTGGGCAGGTCCACGTCTGGTGGTGTGTTTTGGGGTGTCTGTGGACTTATTATGATTTTAGGCAGCCTTTCTGCTAATGGGTGGGGTTGTGTTCCTGTCTTGCTAGTTGTTTGGCATAGGGTGTCCAGCACTGTAGCTTGCTGGTAGTTGAGTGAAGCTGGGTGCTGGTGTTGAGATGGAGATCTCTGGGAGATTTTCGCCGTTTGATATTATGTGGAACTGGGAGGTCTCTTGTGGACCAGTGTCCTGAAGTTGGCTCTCCCACCTCAGAGGCACAGCACTGATTCCTTGCTGCAGCACCAAGAGCCTTTCATCCACACGGCTCAGACTCCCAGTGTTGGTGGGTCTCCTGCAGAGTTGGGGTTGGCTGTGTCTCACCATGAGGACAAGGAAGCTCTGAAGTTACCATTTTTTTAAATTATTCGCCAGAGCATTTATTCACAAGATTTTAGCATATACAATTTAAATCTTATATTTATGTAATCACTTCATTTGAAGATGAATTATCCTGAGAAATAAACTTGTTTCTCTTGTTAAAGCTAATTATTTATTTAAGGTAATAGCAGAGAGTTTTAAACTTAGATTGCTAAGGAGTAATCCTTTTCTTTCTGCTGTTTTCTCATTTGTTTCACTGTGCATTAAAAAAAGAGTTAATTTGCTAACATGAGTATCACTACAATTATATAACAACTGCTACCAACTACTAAAATAATTGGGTGAAAAGCTATACTTCAATAGAGCATTTCACTCTGAGGAAGGAGAGGGCTATACTTAAAATATTCCAGTTTTTGAGAAACCTTTTATGTTTCTCAAAAATATTGTTGTTACACTTTAATTGGCATGTTGGATGTTGAACAGACACATCCTTATTGCTGTGTAGTTTCACTTGAAATAAAAGCAGAACTTATTTTCAAACCAACAGATATGGAAATACTTTATAAATTAATTTTTACAAAAGCAACTCTGTAGAAAAATTTTTTTTATGTTTAGAAGATAAGTATCTCTTTTTTTTGTCCTGCCACAAATACAAAGAGGGCTCAAATCAATAAAATTAGAAATGAAAAAGGAGAAGTTACAACTGACACCACAGGAATACAAAGGATTATAAGAGACTACTATGGGCACCTATATGCCAATAAAATGGACAACCTAGAAGAAATGGACAAATTCCTAGAAAGGTACAAGCTTCCAACACTGAAACAGGAAGAAATAGAAAATATGGACAGACCAATCACAAGTAATGAAATTGAAACTGTGATTAAAAATCTTCCAACAAATAAAAGTCCAGGACCAGATGGCTTCACAGGTGAATTCTATCAAACATTGAGAGAAGAATTAACACCTATCCTGAAACTCTCCCAAAAAATAGCAGAGGAAGAAACATTCCCAAGCTCATTCTACGAGGCCACCATCATCCTGATAACTAAACCAGACAAAGATGCCACAAAAATAGAAAGTTACAGGCCAATACCACTAATGAACACAGACGTAAAAATCCTCAACAAAATACTAGTAAAATGAATCCAACAATATATTAAAAGGATCATACACCATGATCAAGTGGGATTCATCCCAGAGATGCAAGTATTCTTCAACATACACAAATCAATCAGTGTGATATACCACATTAACAAACTGAAGACTAAAAACCATATGATCATCTCAATCGATGCAGAAAAAGCTTTTGACAAAATTCAACACCCATTTATGATAAACTCTCCAGAAAGTGGGCAGAGAGGGAACCTATTTCAACAAAATAAAGGCCATATATGACAAACCCACAGCTAACATTATTCTCAGTGTTGAAAAAGTGAAAGCATTTCCGCTAAGATCAGGAACAAGACAAGGATGTCCTATCCAGACTTGACACTTTTATTCAACATAGTTTTGGAAGTTCTAGCCATGGCAATCAGAGAAGAAAAAGGAAGAAAAGAAATCCAAGTTACAAAAGAAGTAAAACTATCACCGTTTGCAGATGACATGATACTATACATAGAAAATCCTAAAGACACTACCAGAAAACTACTAGAGCTCATCAATGAATTTGGTAAAGTTACAGGATACAAAATTAACATACAGAAGTCTCTTGCACTCATATACACTAACAATAAAAGGTCAGAAAGAGAAATTAAGGAAACAATCCCATTTACCATCACATCAAAAAGAATAAAACACCTAGGAATAAAACTACCTAAGGAGGCAAAAGACCTGTACTCAGAAAACTATAATATGCTGAAGAAAGAAATCAAAGACAATACAAACAGATGGAGAGATATACCATGTTCTTGGATTGGAAGAATCAATACTGTCAAAATGACTATACTATCCAAAGCAATCCACAGATTCAATGTAATACCTATCAAATAATCAACTGCATTTTTCACAGAATTAGAACAAAAAATTTTTAATTTGTATGGAAACACAAAAGACCCTGAATAGCCAAAGAAATCCTGAGAAAGAAAAAAGGAGCTGGAAGAATCAGGCTCCCTGACTTTAGACCAAACTACAAAGCTACAGTAATCAAAACAGTATGGTACTGGCACAAAAACAGAAATATAGATCAATGGGACAGGATAAAAAGCCCAGAGATACACCCACACACCTATAGTAAACTAATCTATGACAAAGGAGTCAAGAGAATGGAGAAAAGACAGCCTCTTCAATAAGTGGTACTGGAAAAACTGGACAGCTACATGTAAAAGAATAAAATTAGAACACTCTCTAATTCCATAAACAAAATAAACTCAAAATGGATTGAAGACCTAAATGTAAGGCCAGATACTACAAAACTCTTAGAGGAAAACATAGGAAGAACACTCTCTGACATAAATTTCAGCAGTATCTTTTTTGATCCATCTCCTAGAGTAATGAAAATAAAAACACATATCAAAAAATGGGACCTAGGGCTTCCCTGGTGGCGCAGTGGTTGAGAGTCCACCTGCCGATGCAGGGGACGTGGGTTCGTGCCCTGGTCCAGGAGGATCCCACATGCCGTGGAGCAGCTAGGCCCATGAGCCATGGCCACCGGGCCTGTGCGTCCAGAGCCTGTGCTCCGCAATGGGAGAGGCCACAACAGTGAGAGGCCCGCGTACCGAAAAGAAAAAGGGACCTAATTAAGCTTAAAAGCTTTTGCACCTAACAAAACATAAACCATAAACAAAACCGAAAGGCATCCCACAAAATGGGAGAAAATATTTGCAAACAAGGTGACTGACAGGGGATTAATCCCCCAAATATACAAACAGATCATGCAGCTCAATATCAAAAAAACACACACCCAATCAAAAAATGTATGGAAGATCCTGGGCCCCATGAGCTATGGCTGCTGAGCCTGCACGTCCAGAGACTGTGCGCTGCAACGGGAGAAGCCACAGTGGTGAGAGGCCCGCATACCGCAAAATAAAAAAAAAAAAAAATGCACAACATCACTAATTATTAGAGAAATGCAAACCAAAACTACAATGAGGTATCACTTCACGCTGGTCAGAATGGCCATTATCAAAAAATCTACTAACAATAAATGCTGGAGAGGGGGTGGAGAAAAAGAAATCCTCCTACTCTGTTGGTAGGAATGTAAATTGGTACAACCATTATGGAGAACAGTATGGAGGTTCCTTAAAAAACTAAATATAGAACTACCATATGATCCAGCAATCCCACTCCTGGGCAAATAGCTGGAGAAAACCATAATTTGAAAAGATACATGCACCTCAGTGTTCACTGCAGCACTATTTACAGTAGCCAGGACATGGAAGCAACCTACGTGTCCACTGACAGAGAAGTGGATAAAGAAGATGCGGTACATATATAAAATGGAATATTAGTCAGTCATAAAAAAAGAATGAAATAATGCCATTTGCAGTGACATGGGTGGACCTAGAGATTGCCATACTGAGTGAAGTAAGTCAGAGAGAGAGAGACAAATATCACATGATATTGCTTATATGTGGAATCTAAAAAAAAAAAAAAAAAAAAAATGAACTGATTTACAAAACAGAAATAGAGCTACAGATGTAGAAGACAAACTTATGGTTACCAGGGGGTAAAGGAGGGGGAAAGGATGAATTGGAAGATTGGGATTGACATAAACACACTACTATATATAAAATAGATAACTAATAAGGACATACAGTATAGCACAGGGAAATCTACTCACTTCTCTGTAATGACCTATATAGGAAAAGAAACTAAAAGAGTAGATATACATATATATGTATATATGTAAGTGATTCACTTTGCTGTACACCTGAAACTTAACACAACATTGTTAATCAACTATACTCCAATAAAAATTTTTTAAAAAGAATAAATAGGGGAATATGTAAGCTTGGGGAAGAGGGAGTTAAGAGAATTCTCTGCTCAATTTTCTGCAAACCTTAAATTGTTCTAAAAATTAAAGTCTATCAATTTTTGTGTGTGTGTGTGTGGTACGCGGGCCTCTCACTGCTGTGGTCTCTCCCATTGCGGAGCACAGGCTCCGGACGCGCAGGCTCAGCGGCCATGGCTCACGGGTCCAGCCGCTCCGCGGCATGTGGGATCCTCCCGGACCCGGGCACTAAGCCATGTCCCCTGCATCGGCAGGCGGACTCTCAACCACTGCGCCACCAGGGAGGCCTGTCTATCAATTTTTAAAATAAAAAAAAGTGGATTAGTAATTGGACCCCTAGTCCCAGAGATCTCATGGATCCACACTTTCCCTGATGTACATTTTACCTGCAGGTATCTTCTCTATAGGCACAGGGTTTCTCTTTATATAAAACTGATGATAGTGTAAATCTTTGTGAAAACACAGATAAAAATTTTTCCTCTTCACATGCTTTGGGTGTTGGATGACAGTCCAGAAAGAGATTTTACATTCAATATCTTTTACTGCAGTGTAATGAAACCTACCACACAGTTGTGTTGACAATAAATGATTAATAATTTTGATGAAAGATTTCTTTCCAAAAATTAAATACTGTCTACAAATCCATACATTCTGTACCAGTGTTAACATTTATCTTGACATATCAGACACAATTCTATACCATAATCAAATAATTAGCTGAGCTCTATCATTTTTCACTTAGTAGAATGTCAGGGGAATAGAACACAATGTTCAATAATGTCATAAATTTAATAAAATAAGAAATGAGACAAGGACAAATCCTTGGTAATAATTTCCATTCCAAATGAAAATTCTTGTGATGACTTTTTCTTTTTTACATTCCCTTTCAATCATATAAACCTAATGTAATCTTTTGCCCAGTTATTTCACTATTAAACAATTTCGCTTATAAAAAAAACCTTGAGGTTGGAATTAAGGACTATTTTGTGTTAGCTTTATACCTCACTCCCCTAATGCTTCAACCCTAAAAATATACATTTATTTTTATAAAAAAATATTTTAAACATATTTTCTTATATATAGTCACCATGCTATAATTAGGTGTCAAGAACTTATTCATCTTATAACTGAAAGATTTTTATCCTTTGACCAACTTGTCCTCATTTCCCCCATCCCTTAGGCCCTGTTAACCACTATTCTAGTCTCTGTTACTCTATGTTTGACTTAATTTTCCACGTATTGTAAGTTCACACAGTATTTGTCTTTGTCTTATTTCACTTAGCATAATGTCTTCCAGGTTCATCCATGTTGTCAGAAATGGCAGAATTTCTTTTTCATGGCTGAATAATATTTATATACATACATATCCTAAATTTTCTTTATCTATTAATCTGTCAATGAACATTTAAGTTGATTCCACCTCCTGGGTATTGTGAATAATACTGCAATTAACATGTGAGAGGAGATATCTCTTTGAGATCCTGATTTCAATTCCTTTGGATATTTAGCCACAAGTGGGATTGCTGGATCTTACAGCAGTTCTACTTTTAATTTTTTGTGGAAACTCCATAGTGTTTTCCATAATGGTTTTACCAATTTATATTCCCACTAATGGTCTATAAGTGTTCCCTTTTCTCCATATTCTCACCAACACTTGCTATCTTTCAAGTTTTTGATAATAGCCATTCTAACAGGTATGACGTGATATCTCATTGTGGTTTGGCTTTGCATTTCTCTGATGTTTAGTGATGTTTAGCACCTTTTTATATACCTGTTAGCCATCTGTATGTCTTCTTTGGTGAAATGTCTATTCAGGTCCACTGCCCATTTTTTAATTGGGTTATTTGCTTTTTGGCTAATTGAGTTGTATGAGTTCCTTATATATAGTTGGATATTAATCCCTTATTGTGTATATAGTTTGCAATATTTTCTCCCATTCTGTAGCTTATCTTTTCATTTTGTTTATTATTTCCTTTGCAGTGTAGAAACTTCTTAGTTTGATGTCGTCTCACTTGTCTATTTTTGCTGTTGTTGACTCTGATTTTGGTGTCAGATCCAAAAAAATCATTGCAAAAATCAATGTCAAAGAGCTTTCCCCCTATGTTTTTTTCAAGAGGTTTTATGATTTTAGGTCTTACAGTGAAGTTTTTAACCTATTTCGAATTCATTTTTTGGTATATGGTGTAAGATAATGGTCCAATTTAATTCTTTTGCATGTGGATAACCAGTTTCCCAACACCATTTATTGAAGAGACTATCCTTTCTCCTCTGTGAATGGGTTTATATCTGGGTTCTTCATTTTGTTATACTGGTCTGTGCCTCTATTTATATGCCAGTACCATACTGTTTTGATTACTATAGTGTTGTAATACAGTTTGAAATCAGAAAGTGTGATAGCCAAACAATCTTGAGAAAGAAGAACAAAGCTATTTGAGGTCTATTCTGATTCCACGTGAATTTTAGGATTATTTTTCCTATTTCTGTGAAAAATGTCATTGAATTTATGATGGGAATTGACTTTAATCTGTAGATTGTTTAAAATGTCCATACTACTCAAAACCATGTTAATTCTTTAAATCCACAAATGCAGTATATTTTTCATTTATTTGTTTCTTCAGCAATTTCTTTTATCTATTACTTATAATTTTCAGTGTACAGATCTTTCACCTTGGTTAAATTAATTCCTAAGTATTTTATTGTTTTTGATGCTATTCTAAATGGTAATGTTTTCTTAATTTGTTTTATAAATAGTTCACTGTTAGCATATAGAAACACAACAGATTTCTCTATGTTGATTATGTACCCTGCAACTTTGCTGAATTCATTTATTAATTCTAATTAATATTTTGGTGGAGACTTTAGGATTTTTTATATGTAAGAAATCATGTAATCTGCAACCAGAGATTTTACTTCTTTCTTTCCAGTTTGGATACCTTTTATTTCTTTTTCTTACCTAATTGCTCTGGCTAGGAATTCCAGTACTGTGTTGAATAGAAATGGTGAGAATGGGCATCCTTGACTTATTCCCCATCTCAGAAAAAAAGCTCTCAGTTTTCACTGTGGGCTTGTCATATACGGCTTTTTTCATGTTGAGGTAGACTCCTTCTATATCTAATTCGTGAGAATCTGCATCATAAAAGAATGTTGAGTTTCGTGAGTTGTCTTTTCTTCATCTATTGAGATGACTCTATGATTTTTATCCTTCATGCTGTTAATGTGGTATCACACATTTACTGATTTCCATATATTAAACCACTTTACATCCCAGGGATAAATTTCACTTGATCATGGTATATGATCCTTTTAACCTACTGTTGAGTTTGGTTTGCTAGTATTTTGCTGAAGATTTTTACATCTATGTTCACCAGGGATACTGGCTTATAATTTTCTTTTCTAGTAGTGTTCTTGTCCGGCTCTGGTGTCAGGGAGATGCTGGCCACACAGAATAAGGTTGGAAGTGTTCACTCTTCTTCTACTTTTGGAAAAGTTTGAAAAAGACTGGTATTGATTTTTTCTTTAAATTAAGTAATCTTTAAATTCTTCTTTAAAGATCAAAATCTATCTATTAAAATAATGATTTGAACCCTGTTAAAATTATATATATATATTATGAATATGTATAATATTTTATAATTTTTATGTTTGACATAAAATATAAAGCACATAAATGAAATATGCCATACTCTTTCACAAGTTATATTTTCACATTATTTTAGAACTATAGACACATTTTTACCTATCTCATCACAGAATCTGCATGTTTGTAACATGCTAGGAGATTATGGCCCATGTAAAATACTTCAAATTTTGGAAATTACCAAAATGATATAATATTTGTGCCTAAAATGTGTAGATACTGCCCATAATCAACCCAAAACTAGTATTTGCTTTTCTTAGCTTCATGATGACAACAATTTAGGATAAGCAATAAATTAGATTCTAATATAAAACTATTCACAAACTTTTTTCTGTTATTATGGTCAATTTATTGAGTAAACTGAATTAATCTTTTGTTGGACAATAAAGATTTGCTGAAGGGATGAATGAAATGAATGAAGCATGGCCATCAAAGAACATTCAATCTGGATTATTTAATGGTATGTCATGAATTAGGTTTTTCAAGACATGGTGACTTATATTACTCACACTGCATTAATGAGCAAATATCACCTCTATGAATGTTGCTATTCTAAACCTAATTCTCTTTATTAGAAAACTTAAATTAAGACTGTTCAGTTAAAAAATTGAAATTCACCTTGGAAACTATTTAATATCACAGTTAACCATATTTGTAGATAAAATTAAACACAAACATCCACACACACATCTACACTCACCCTAACTAGAGACTGAAGGTTAACTAACATTCAGCCTCACCATAAATAAATCTCCAATGTGCTCTGTTTTGTTTTCATCAAAAACAGAAGTTATAGCCCTACTAAAAACAGAAGAGGGAAAACCACAGCTGTGTATAAGATCAAAACATGAATAATAATACTTTTTAAAAACTTGACCTCTTTGAAGATCTACTGAGTTTTTTGCATATTTATATACATGCATGTATGTATGAGTGTGTGTTTACATATACATTTAGGAAACAGTTTTGAAACAGAATTGAAACTGGAGATTTGAGTAAACCCTATGCATAGTTTGAATGACAGGATATAAAACTTCATTCTTGGCAAGTGTCTTTAAGAATTTTACATTTACATACTAACTTTTCAAAAGATACACTTAGAGGTAAATGTGAAAAATAATTTTTGATGCCTATGTATTACAATCACAGTAAACTTTCAAGTTAAACTGTAGCTCTTAAGATAATGGAAAAGTAAAAATACTTTAAAAATACTTAGATATTTTAGCCTTCCGTATTATAATGGTGAATTTAGTGGAAGGCCAATATCCTAGTCCCAGAATTAAGTTTATGAAGTTCGGTGGTAGTAAATAATCATTGCTCCTCTTTGAACCTGTGAAAGCTTAAATGCTTTTTCCTACAACTTAATTTTAGTTTTCATATTCTATGGTTTAGAACTGGAGAAATGAACTGTAATGTTTAGCTGAAGATCGGGTTATCTGACTCACATGTAAAAACGTGGACTTCCAAATTAATATCAGCCTTTAGTGAATTTTTGGTTTCTTGATGTATTTGATTTTTAGATACCTCTCAAAATAGTAGTCCTTATGGTTCTCACTGGGGACAACAAAAAGTGAAGTGATGATCCAGAAGGGGAAGAAAACCTTCTCATCAACATCCTCCCAGAGCCTCTCCTTGAAGTTGCTTGGCACAGAACCGTAATGTGTGGCTGCAGGATAGGGACAGAGGCAGAAGTGGTAAAAGGTGGGGGGAGGGGGGTGTGTTTTCCATATTCGATGATACAATTACTTTCTTTCTCTCACTTTTAAAATGTTGTGCTAGTAATTTTTAAATTATAAAGCTCTATGCGTGCTAAATACTCTGATTATTATAAGATCTGATATCAATGATTTAACTTTGTGATAAAATGGTATACTCCTTTTTCCAAACAGATCCAAGTCATTGCATAAGCCAACATCTTCAAGGTAGTGATAATGGTTTCATTCACTAATGACACTCCCTAAACCAAAGAAATAGAAAAAGAAATAGCCTTTATCTTAAAGCAGACACAAAAAAAATTAGACATTTTAGTGTCTAATTTTTCATCTGAAACCAGATGAAAACACTTTGTTCCCTAAGGGGCAGCTACAAACGGTGCCATCAATAGTCCATGTATGAGCGCTTGTAAATCTTGGAGATTAACCCTTTGTCAGTTACTTCATTTGCAAATATTTTCTCCCATTCTGAGGGTTGTCTTTTGGTCTTGTTTATGGTTTCCTTTGCTGTGCAAAAGCTTTTTTTTGCGGAGCACAGGCTCCGGACGCGCAGGCTCAGCGGCCATGGCTCACGGGCCCAGCTGCTCCACGGCACGTGGGATCCTCCCGGACCGGGACACGAACCCACATCCCCTGCATCGGCAGGTGGACTCTCAACCACTGCACCACCAGGGAAGCCCTGTGCAAAAGCTTTTAAGTTTCACTAGGTCCCATTTGTTTATTTCTTTTTTTATTTCCATTTCCCTAGGAGGTGGGTCAAAAAGAATCGTGCTGTGATTTATGTCACAGAGTGTTGTGCCTATGTTTTCCTCTAAGAGTTTGATAGTGTCTGGCCTTACATTTAGGTCTTTAATCGACTTTGAGTTTATTTTTGTGTATGGTGTTAGGGAGTGTTCTAATTTCATACTTTTGCATGTACCTGTGGGCAAAAGACCTAAATAGACATTTCTCCAAAGAAGATATACAGATTGCCAACAAATGCATGAAAGAATGTTCAACATCATTAATCATTAGAAAAATGCAAATAAAAACTACAATGAGATATCATCTTACAATGGTCAGAATGGCCATCATCAAAATATCTAGAAACAATAAATGCTGGAGAGGGTGTGGAGAAAAGGGAGCACCCTTGCACTGCTGGTGGGAATGTGAATTGATACAGCCACTACAGAGAACAGTATGGAGGTTCCTTAAAAAACTACAAATTGAACTACCATACGACCCAGCAATCTCACTACTGGGCATATACCCTGAGAAAACCATAATTCAAAAAGAGTCATGTACTAAAATGTTCATTGCAGCTCTATTTACAATAGCCAGGACATGGAAGCAACCTAAGTGTCCATCATCGGATGAATGGATAAAGAAGATGTGGCACATATATACAATGGAATATTACTCAGCCATAAAAAGAAACGAAATTGAGGTATTTATAGTGAGGTGGATGGACCTAGAGTCTGTCATACGGAGTGAAGTAAGTCAGAAAGAGAAAAACAAATACTGTATACTAACACATATATATGGAATCTAAGAAAAAAAAGAGGTCATGAAGATCCTAGGCATAAGACGGGAATAAAGACACAGACCTATTAGAGAAAGGACTTGAGGATATGGGGAGGGGGAAGGGTAAGCTGTGACAAAGTGAGAGAGTGGCATGGACATATATACACTACCAAACGTAAAACAGATAGCTAGTGGGAAGCAGCAGCATAGCACATGGAGATCAGCTCGGTGCTTTGTGACCACCTAGAGGGGTGGGATAGAGAGGGTGGGAGGGAGGGAGACGCAAGCAGGAAGAGATATGGGAACATATGTATATGTATAACTGAATCACTTTGTTATAAAGCAGAAACACACCACTGTAAAGCAATTATACTCCAATAAAGATGTTAAGGGCTTCCCTGGTGGCAGAGTGGTTGAGAGTCCGCCTGCTGATGCGATACAGGGGACACGGGTTTGTGCCCTGGTCTGGGAAGATCCCACATGCCGCGGAGCGGCTGGGCCCGTGAGCCATGGCTGCTGAGCCTGCGCATCCGGAGCCTGTGCTCCGCAACGGGAGAGGCCACAGCAGTGAGAGGCCCGCGTACCTCAAAAAAAAAAAAAGTCCATGTAATACTAGGTGGAGAGTATTTCATCAGACTCCATCTCCTGACATAACAATTTCATGACTTTATCCCTTTCAAGTGAGGCTGGAGCAGACTTTTTGATGTTGTGGGGTCTAAGGGTCTTCCCAAAGCAATTGTCCCTTGAATTTATTCAGCAATTTCATATCTGGTAGGAAGTATCACGACTGCCGGTAAGAAAGCATAGCAGCAACTTTTCCCCTCCAAACATTTTTTTCTTTTCCTTTTTTTTTCTGGAGCATCAGAACAATTTCAAAGTAAGAACATTCCTCTAAAATCTAAGTGCATTAACTCTTCAACCAAGTCTCAAAGATGCCTTTTAACTCTAACACTCAGCATTTGTTTTGCCATAACTGCCTCTGAGAACAATTTCTACATGTTACTCCATGCAGCACAGAGGGACCTCGTACTTTTTAAATACATCATTAAAAGAAATTCAATAGGGCCCCTGTGCTTTGCATACAAAATATGCTCACTGACAATTTATATATTTTCAACAAAAATCCTCACGTTAGAACACACTTAAGCTTACAACTCCCACCAATACTTTTTCCTTCTCTCAAATTTCAGGCAACAAGAGTGCCAGAAAATTTGGAATTTGTATAACCTCAAACTGTGTTTTCCTAACTAATCTTGGCAAGCTTAAAACCCTGGAAAGTCACAATTCACTTCCCAGGCGATCATCCTGGACAGCTCAGCAGCAGAAAAGCAGAACAGGATATCCAGCTATTGAACAGGGCCGCCGGCCCAGGTGGCCAGCCTTGCAGCTGCGGAGAGCGTCCTACCAGGAGGGCAGCTCAGGGCTGCAGGAAGACACGTTCCTTTCCTCTGTTTTCAGCTAGAGAGGAAAGCACAGTCTGCACTACCCAAACACTGCCTACTGACACAGCACTTTCCAGCCACTCTGAAAAGAGGGTAGGTCTCTGAACAATTAATGTCAGAAGAGGAACAAATCATTTACGAGATATAGGAGGCCCCAACATAAGCAGATAATTGACTATGCAAAAACAGCTTCAGTTTTATTATTGTACTGAATAAAACGTAACATCATAGATGTGAGGCTGTTTAGGACCAACTGTTTTTCTACCTAAATGAAAGGAACTACCGGTTAGAAGTCTGCGGTTAATTACAGGTTCTTTGGCCTTGTGTTAAAAATTCCATGATAGGAATTTTCATCATTATTAAGAACAAAATCTTCTTTCTAATACTATTCTTCTATTTTTGTATTTTACTTTTTTATTTTTTAAAGAAAGAATAATTTTTATTCAAGCTAAGAAATCCTAAGGACATTCTTCCTCAGAAGTCTATTCATACTTATGAAATAATTCCATTTTTTCCAGTTTTACTGAGATATGACAGATAGTACTATGTACATTTAAGGGATACAACATGATGTCTTGACTTATATATTATGAAATGTTTACTATAATAAGTTTAGTTAATATCCTTCATCCTATATAGATATAAAAGAAAAAAGAAAACAAATTTTTTTTCCTTGCAGAAATAATTCTTAACTAAACAGTATGGGAACACAAGAGGAGTGATAGAAAGATGTGTATTTCCAAATTTTGATAAAGTAAATTGATATTTGCTGATTATAAATCAATGTCAAAAGATTTTTTAAAATTTTTAGCAGTTTAAAGAGGGAGAAAGTAGAGACTCTTTCGGGAGAAAATTCATTACAGTTTTTAAATCTGAGAGACTTTTATTCTAGTTCATAATATAAAATTTTTAAAATGAATATTTTATATGTTATTGTATTTCCAGTTATTAGGGAAGTGTATACATCCATTTATTTCTATTCCTCACAGTAAATGTTATGTATACAATAAGTAGATGATAAATAAATGGCAGATAGATAGACAGATGACAGAATAGAGAAATAGATGCTAGGTCTTGACAGCTGAGAAATCAGAGACCAAAAGTAGTATCTCAGTTTAGTTGTCATTTTGTGAATATTCAAATTCAAAATAAATCTAAACATTAAATTTTATGCTTCTGTTATCCCACAAGAATACTGGCCTGGATTATTGTGAAAAAGTATTCTGAGACTATCAAATCAAAGAATGTATAATTGCAACATATGATCAAGATGATCCATATGAGGATATAATTAACAAGTGAGACTTTTTCATTAACTTAAATAGCAACTAATATTTATTGCTTTCTTAAAATTAAAGAACTGTTTGGGGACTAAATATCAAATTATTTTTCATATGCAATGCAAGAATTATTAGTTGTTTAAATAAATTATTCCATTGTTGGTGAAAAATGTTGTTGGTAAACAATGCAGAGACAGTCTATATATCAGGAGCAGGAGCAGGATTAATCATCAAAATAAGAAAGAATCGACCCACTCTGCTATTGTCTGGGGTTACATTTCATCTCGATGTTGGTTTCTCCTTTTGTTAAACAAATGACTGTTTAGTCAAACATCTCTTCTTTTAATATCAATCGTCTTCTTGTAAGTAATAAAGAAACATAATGTCAGTGCCCATCAGTATTCAGGTAAATTATATAAACTCTTACTTAGATTGTATCTAGGAGACATTAATTAAATTTACCAGACATTAATTAAATTGTTTGGAAACCCAGAAGAATTTTTCTTCCATTTGGAAAATGTGATAGTAATTTCGTTTCCATACTAAATTTGAGATTTTCATGTGTGTGTGTACTAGACTCTTTTTTAAGTTCAATTTTTAGTTAAATATTCTCAACCAAGAAAAATTAGAAATTTAGAGAAGCATAAAAAGAAAATGATCAGAAACCCACTACTCAAAAAAATGGTTAATATTTTGTATCTATGTATTCAGAATTTTCTATGAATAAACTTATTTTAACAGCAAGAAAAAAGGTGACATTGGTGTACACAGTTTATCCTTATTTTCTTTTATTGTATTGTGACTATATTTTCAATCAGTCTATACATATTTGCACTATCACTTGTAAAATCTGTACCACATTCCATTTTATAAATGTGCTGTAACTTATTTAACCAATCCCTGTTACTACCCATTTACTTTGCTTTTGGTTTGCAGCACTCTAAAATATGCTATAATTTCTATTTCATCAAATCTTTGTTAAATCTAAGATAAATTCTTGATAATGCAATTACTGAGGCAAAGCCAACATCCACTTTCAAGGCTTCAGATTAATGCATTGCCAAATTCCCTTCTTGAAAAGAGTATATCAACTTACTCCCCCATGAACAGTGTATTTGAATATTTGTTTTCTTGCATATTTACTGTGACTGGGTATTATTAAAACATAAGAACTCTGCCTCAATTATTTTGTTCAGATGTGGTATCTTATTGGCTTTGTTTGCATTTCTTTTGATCTCTTTATATTATTATAATATTTCTTGATTGACCATTAGTTATTTTTCTTCGCTTGTTTCCTAACGTTGCATTCTATAATTCTGTATATTTTTTTCCGTCTTCAGCACCTTATTTTTCTGAATGAAAGTTATTAACCTTTTATCTGTTACAAATGAAGCAAATATTTTTTCCAGATGACTGCAAACAGTCTTTCAGTAGGAGGACAGATTTTGGTATTAGGCAAACTTGAGTTTCAAATCCGAATTCTATCATTTACTAGCTGTGTGACTTTGGACAAGCCACTCTGGCTCAGCAAGACTCAGTTTTATCATATGACACAAATGAACTTATTTACAAAACAGAAACAGACCCACAGGCATAGAAAACAAACTTACAGTTACCAAAGGGGAAAGCGGGGGTGCGTATAAATTAGAAGTTTGGGATTAGCAGATACAAATTATTATATATAAAATAAACAACAAGGTTTTACTGTATAGCACAGAGAACTACATTCAATATCTCATAGTAAGCCATAATGGAAAATATGGTTATATATATATATATATATATATATATATATATAACTGAATCACTTTGCTGTTCACCAGAAACTAACACAACATTGTAAATCAACTACACTTCAATTAAAAAAAAAAGACTCAGATTTAACATATATAAAATGGGGATGGTGTGACCTGTTATGGACATAAAGTCTAAGCAGTGTGTCTAGGAAATAGCAAGTACAAACTTGATGAGAGCTAGTATTACTTTCATTATTTGCAGTGCTTTAGACATTCAGACACTGTTCAAGATTTGGGAAACCAAATTTCTATCTTTATGGTTTCTAAAAGAGTCAACTTATGAAAGCTGTTAAAATCTCAGATTCAGGAAACAGTCTTGAGTTGGAAACGTGGCTCTGGTTTTTAGTAGGTGTTTGATTTTAGGCAAGTTATTTAACCTTTCTGAGCCTCAGTTTTCTCATGTGAAAAAACGGATGGATATTAGTACCTATCTTATAAAAGTGTTGAAACAATAAAGTATTGCTTATAAAGTGTCTAAGATAGTACTTGACACATAAAAAAATTCCCAATAAACTTTAGCTTTTATATGTGAGGATGATAATTATATGCCTTTAAGTGCTATTTTATTAGTTAGGGTTTTCTTCATGTTTCAAAAGGCATGAGAGGAATTCTCTAGATTTCACAGTATGATATAATCCAGCTGACTAAAATAGAGGCTTTCTTAACTGCATTCCTATGCTGGAGTGTCCAGTGGAACCCTCACCCTGGCTAAGAAAGTTTTTCTGGGGGAGTATCACTAATTGTGTAGTGATACTCTCGTTTTTGTAATATCCAAAATTAAAAGGTATATCTGAATAAAAGTTACCCTGGAATCTTAAAAAAGAAAAAGAAAAAAAAAAAAAAGGCACATTGAACTACATGCAGATAGGACTAATCCCAGCTTCCACTAAGGAACAGAACCTTATATTGATGGAAGCAGGGGCCCATTCACCCAACGTGGACCTGAGGAGGCAGATACAGGGAAGCAGTCATTTCCTAGTTAGATCATGTGGCTCAACCATCCATGGCCCTGGCTTTGAATTCTAAAATAAGGTTTTCAAGACCTATTCTGATCATCTAACAGGAAGAGGTCAAAATAATTGGTTGGATTTGGAGCAGTGAATGTGTGTGCATGGGCTCCTAGAAATTGACAGATACCACTCTTCTGGTTGTAAATACCATCATAAAACAGGATTTTTTCTCCTCCCTCTTGAGGATCAAGCATGATGGCTTTCTGTATCATATGCATTCTCATTTCACTGTTTAATTGGTCTTTGGGACGAAGGATTTGCAAATCAGGACAATTTCAATATGCAAGTCCCTTCTCAATTTTTTCCTGTGAAGTAGGCCTTAATTTCCATTGAATCATATTCCAATACAGCTCACTTTCCTTCATCTTCCATTGGTTAGATTCTTATTGATTAGCTATGCACTACACCCTGAATTTATCCCCAAGTGTACCAGGTAGCTGGGCTCTAGAGATGATATTTTCACCCTCTGGTTATAGAACTTTCTATCAGTCAGCCATAAATTTATGCAGAGGAGTACTGAAGGCTTCAACAAAAATCCGACAATTTGAAAAGTAATTCCACTCTCACTCATCTCTCATACTTGCGCAAACCCAAGGTCTTCTTCCTCCTGATAGCTCCTAAGCTCACTAGTCTCAGCGGTGACATGTGAAACTTACTATCCTAGCTCTTCATGCACTGTACTTTAACCAGAAGGTGTGATCCTTTCTACAAACCATGCATCTCACTTATCTTTAAATATATGTAGATTTCATTATTAGCTACTTCTGATTCAAGACTCACAGCTACTTCTCATCGTAGGGGAAAAAATGGAGATTTTTGTTTCACACCAGACACAATTATCCTTGTCCAAATTCAGTATGTTTCATGTTTCTTCTCAGCAAGATATCCATTTCTTATCTGTAGAGATAAATATTATACATAAAGAATTTCTAGGAATTGCAGATTCTATTCTATAGCCTTTCATTGATATAAAGGTGTTATTATATGCCACTGTTGAAGACGATTCTATGTGCTTTGCGGTGTTTACCATGTAAATCCATTAAATTCAAGTCAGATTTCTTTGTGTCACTCATCTCTGTCTGGAGAAAAATGCAAAAATCTTTGAACTAAGTGCCATTTGTGTGAGAGAAATGATTTGAAAAGGAAATTTTTTTTTCTTCACAATATTTAATTTTTTCAAATAGTGAAGGGAAAAAATAGAACTTGACTTCCACTTTATGGAAAAAAAATGTTACCCTTTGAGAAAAGCCTCTCATTTTGTCAAGTGGGCCCAAGAGACAGCTGGCATATTCAAGATATAACACCCACTCTGGAGAGCAATGAATACAAACACATACAACAAAATCTGTCACTCAATGACTAATATTCATGAACCATCAACAGAGAAATCAAGTTCATAATGCAGGCAGAAAATCTATTTCCTCAGTGTGTTTCTGATAAAATATACAACATAAACAAATTATGAAAAGCCTAATCGTTGCAGGCCCACAGAGAATTCTACTGCTATCCCCATGATTGCATTATTCAACTAATCAATACCACAGGTAGAGCAGAGAATACAATTATAATCTCCAGCAATGTTGCCAGATATGCCTCTTCTATGGGAGCACTCTTCCCCCAGATTTTTGTGGAAGATATTTGCATGTCATAAATGAATAAAAAGGCAAGGTGCAAGTAAATTGCATTTGTTATCTTTTGCAAGGTTCATCTAAAGAATATGTCAAATCTAGGCTGAAACACTTAGCTGAGTCTGATAAAGATATGCTTTTATGTCTTTCCTTATTACAAAGTTCTGGTTCCTCATTCTCCTCATGGCACTGACAAATTAAACTTATATCATCCTTATCACTTCACATCCACTTAGCATTCATTAGAGGCTTAGCATGGTGAATAGCAGAAATCATTATCAAAAGGGTTACCTAACTCAATATCCGATAGAACTGACTCAACAGCCAGACAGAAAATCTACTTCATCACAAGCTATTAAAATGTAAAATTTCATTGCATAATGGATTTGCTTTGGTTAAATAAACACATCGGTATAACTGGCTAAAATTTCTGATGGTTAAAAGCCTTTATTTTGTGTTATTAATAGTACAAGAAGGTTTCCAAATAATGCCAAAGGCACAGATTGCAAATGTCCAATGCTGTTTCTCATTCTACTGGCCAAATATACTACCAACCTTTTGGATGATTTGAAGATACAGATAAAAGTTGTCCCTTTTAACTGATAGTAATGTAGAATTCAAATTAATCGGTAACGAAATTCCATTTCCTTTCACTCGTGTCGCCAAATCCTTATGTAACAGCATTCCCATTAAATGCACCTTTTGGTAATATGGTCCTTTGCAAGAATCAGATGAAGTGCATGGTCCATTTGATCTTTGGGAGCCTGATGCATAAAAGTACATCCTAATGTGGCAAGAGTGGGTGCTTTCGATGAGAAGAGCTGCTTCTTTGTGTATCTGTGTGTGACCTTTTTCCATGGGTCCCCCTTTTAGGATGTTACAAGAAGGGCAAAGTCCAATAGGAGGGCTGCAGAACACTCACCTATGGCCGTTGCCTTACCCTCTCCACCTATGCTATGTACAGGGAATAAAAAGCTGCTCTAAGGTCCAGGTGTTCATCAG
>NW_006779398.1:776720-781745 GCF_000442215.2 Lipotes vexillifer | reverse complement strand
GGGAAAGAGCATATACACTTGGGAAAGGCCCAGAGAAGCTAAGCCCAATAGTAGAACATAGATTTTACATGAAGTATAAACAATATAAAGTTAATTTGAGATTCTTTTGGTCAAAATGTGAAGACGGCTTTAAAAGTAAAGACCAACATAGGGCTATATGAAAAATTTTTAAAGTCCTACATTCTAAAATATTGTGGTGTCCACTCCTCACCATTCATCTGCATAAGTCAAAATAAAAACAATGCTGAACCATAAGAACATCTAATAAAGTTCTAATTTTCCTTTGGATGGTTATTTAATGTCCACATAAAAGTCTTTGCCATCTTTCCCCAAAATATTTCTGAGGTTCTATCTTCTGGTGCTCTGTATACATGCTCAATCTGCCACTTGTACAATGCAGCCAGGATAGTAGCTATCAATTTATTTTCTTTATGGACATCTAGAAGTAACAAAGTAATTTTGATCAAGTCACTTCACCTCCTCAGGCCTCAGTTTTTTCACCAATGAAAGAACTGATTGGAATGAAGTTGACTTTCTAACATTCTATATTGAAAGGAATCATAGAGAAATTAAGTATAATAGTATCTCCTTTTCACAGATAAAAAAGTAGACTCAGAATTCTATGCATAATTTTCCATAGTCTTAAGAAGGAGTATAAAATACTGAAATGCTGGGTGAAAAGGAATTTCTGCCTAAATTTTCCTGGTATTTGTACCACCTCTGCCATATGCAAGTACTATGATTCAGCCTCATCCTTGTCTTCATAAAGTCCTCCTTCATCAATGAAGCTTCCCCAAGGTATTTCAGTGTTAGAAATTTTCATTACACTTTGCTAAAATCCTGCAGAACTCGATTACATATTACCAAGTAGCATCTGTTATCTGTTTACTTGAATCCCAAGACATAGTGTATACTTCTTGAAAGGGACTATTTTTTGGATTTCATTGTATCTCTCACATAATCTAGAAAGCTATTCAGTGTATAGGGGGAGTTGATAAAAATTGGTTGTTAATTTCTTTGTCATCCCTTGACTAATGAGGAACTAGCAAGTTAATACATAGTAAACAATACAAACTAGAGTTCAATTTCTTCATACCTGGCCTAGTCATGCCCTCTCCCTCAGACAGCTGTTCTCATCTGCCTAGAATGTCCTTTTCACTATTAATAATGCTTTCTTTGACCTAGCTTTAAATTATCAATAACTACTTGTTGTTTAATGGTAGGAAATTCTAAAAAGTACTTTCTAATTATACATTGAATTGTCCAAAATACTGATACATATCGTAGAAAGAATAATTTATCAATTTTTTTAAAGTGACAAAATGTTGATCCAATAATTGTTATAACTGTTCAGTTAATATAATTTAAAATTTTCAATATTCTTGTAAATTCTTGTTATATTTATTTCTACATTTACTATAGTCCTTTTCCCTATTATCATTTTTTTTTCAGGATGTAATTTCATCATACATTAGTATTTAATAAGACAAAATACCAAAAACCACTAACATACTGCTTTCTTTGGGGATGTCTAATAAGAGCAACATTGGCTTATTACAGTTCCCAATAGGGAATTTTATGTGACAAACACATTATTTTTATATCTAAGAACACATGGAAAGAATTGGCAATACAGTTTTCCATCACGGCATTTTACCACTCAATTCTGAATGAGCCAGTAAACAATAATATCACAATGTTTTACTACACAGATTATCCCTTGTTAGATACCATAAACACATGGGTAACATTTTTAATAATCCCATGCCAGTATTTGTTTGCCCAGAAAAGGGATCTCACACGAGCAGCAGAAACTAGACCTGTCAAATACCGAGTTACTCTTACTATCGTGAAAAGTTAATCCAGATAATATATGATTTTCCATAATGCTTATTATTTGAACTGCTACCCGATATACTTCCTACCACTAGTGGATTATGATTTTTCAGAAGTTAAGTAGGAGCCAAGTCTACTTTGACAAGAGAGTCCTTTGAGGAAGATTTCTAAGTTAGTGGGTCAAGAAGCTCAAAACCAAAGCTGGCAGTTGAAAGGGACATCAATAATTACCTACATCAGGAATCGAACTCAAATGTCTATATGAGCCAGACAGACAATGTAAAGTAGCACACTGCACACTGTACGCCCACCTCATATGGACAGTAGCTACCAACTTCAGACAATGGTTTGCATGACAAGAATGCAGAGCAGTGTTGCCATTTTTCAAGAGAGGCCACAAATGTTGAGTTTAGTATGAAATTTTTCTATCTTATTTTACTTCACCTGTGTTCAATGCAAATCATTTTGACTCTTCAACTACAAAACTATCAGCTTCTTAAGAGTAGGAGCCAGGACTCTCATTACTTATTTAACAGCATTAGCTGAGAGCCAAGCCTAAAGAAAGCATGACGTGGGTATTGTTGATTGCCTGACAGACATGACTAATTGCTTATGCCCATTCCAGGGCAGAGAAGGCCACTCTTTATAGAGTTGCTATTCAAAAATTATTTTAAAAATACAAATCAAATCTATTTTAAGTACAAATTAATCTTAGGGTTAACAGAATATCTAAGAATCTTAGAAAAGTGGTGCTACAGTGGAAATGAGCTAGGTTGACAATAAGATAGTAATTTTGAGCAAAAACTTAATCTGACAATATAGAGAGTAACCACCATTAGTCATATAAGAAACACAGACACACACATACAATGAAGAAATATTAAACACATATAAAAAGATAAATTTCTATTAAATTTAATTTTTTCACTCTGAATAACTGCTGGATACTCTACAGGAAAACAAAAGTGGCATCAGACATCTCACCATAAATTTCAAGTTGTATTTTTTGGGAAAAGAAAATTTTCAAAACCTGTTTTACAAAATATATCTTCATAGTTTGTCATGTCATGTGGAAAATAAAATGAATTGCCTAGAGTAGCACTATTTTAATAGAAACAGAATGTGAGTTATCTATGTAATTTAAAATTTTTAGCAGCCACACTTTTTAAAAGTAGGATTAAACATATAAAATTAATTTTAATAATAAATTTTATATAACCCAATATATCCAAAATATCATTCAGCATGTCATCTTTATTAAAAAATTATGTACGAGATACTGTACACTTTTAATTCTCAGTCTGAAATCCAATGTGCACTTTACATTTATAGCACATTGAATTTGAACCTGCCACATATCAAATACTCAATAGCCACATGTGCAGCACAGATTTAGGAAAAAACTACGCATTCTCTCTACGTGTTAGATAAGATCTGATATTGTCAATGTTATCTCCATGAATGAGAATTGTCAAGAAAAAGTGGCTCAAATTTATAGGAAAATGGTGACAAGAATAACTTAAAATAGCTTTATCTGGGCTTTTTCTTCTTTGAATGCTGTCAGAGTCAATGACAGAATTGCCTCTTCCAGTATTTGTGTTCTCTTGGTGAATTAGAAGTCAAATGTAAACACACAAAATAGTTTGTCACAGAAGTTCTGTTAGGAAGCCAGTCTCTTTTTCCAATTATTGATATATTATGGTGGCTATGAATTATTGTCTATTCCTTCCCAGGAAGGGTAATGCTTATCTCATAAGACGTCTTTCAGGAAGGTCAATGTCATAAGCAAGTCCCCAATGATTTTTTCCAGAAATGATTAAACCTCGTATTCAAATCTACACCTTAAAAGAGCTCCCTTTCTTCTGAGAATTAGTAAAACTGTACTAATTTGTTTATACGTATTACAAAGTTGAATTGCTACCCTTCTAACACAAAGCAAACAGATCTGCTACACTTAATAAACATTTGTTGCAACAAAGAAGCAAATGATTGTACTGAGTATTTCCATAGGATTGAATTTACTTTTCCTCCTATCAGTGACCTCAAGTTTCCTCTTACATTAATGGCATGGAGGAGAGAAAGAAATGCACGTATTTCATTACTATTTCTCTACCTTATTTTAAATAATCCATTTGCAAGCTGAAATGCGAATCTCTGAAAATACTGGTATCACTGTGAGGGGCTGTGTGTGTGTGTGTGTGTGTGTGTGTGTGTGTGTTTGGCTGTGTGATGTTTTCGTGTCTTTATCCTTCCTAGGTTTATTGGAGCTGGAAGGAAGAGGAAGAAGGCTTGTGAAAAAGAAGGGGTGGCATTGAGGAAATGGGGTGTGAACTTGTGTTAACAATGAAGGCTGTAGGCTCTTTTTGTGACTTAAGATAGAAAGATTAATTTCATTCAGAGCCCAACACACACCTCCAGGAGTGCTTATCACAGCTCTTCAGAGAGGAAGTGGCCATTTTTTTGTAGTTGCAAAACAAACAGTGCTTGTTTTTGTAGCCATGACCTGAGATCTTGCCCACTGTATCTCTCTGCACTTGCAAACCTCCTCCCTGAGTCCAGTAGCAGGTGTGAGGGAATTGAAAACAAAATATTTAAGCTAAGCAGTCCCTTTCCCATTTAAGAGCCCTGTTACCATTTGAGTTCTTGGAAAGGCAGAGCTGAGGTCAACAGCATGATTATACGAAGCGGCTGCTGCCAACTGGCAGGCATTTTTCAAGGTCACAGAGAGTCTAAGGAGTGAAATATATTTCTAGTCTTTTATTTTGAAGTTTAATATTTGTATTTGTTTATATAAGTTGAATCCTGTCAAAGAAAAGTTTCCATCTGGAGAAAGGGAGACCAAAAAATAGAAGTGCAAGTTTTAGTGTGACTGGAATATTTAAAGTTGAGGGGAAAATATCCCTCCATCAGAAGCGTAGAGGTGTTAGACTACCAAAACAAGGGGGAGGGATGCTGCAGTCAGCCTATCCATTTTCAAAACCCCTAGAGTTACTGGAAACAACATCTTCCATAAGCTGTTGTCCTGTCTCCTGTCTTTGAATTAATCAACCCCAGCAAGCAGAGCTGCAAGCTAAATTTATACATGACACAATCCATATGCACAAGCTGGGCCTCTAGGTCCACAATTAGGTGCATTCTGTAGGTCCACAAAGGATTCCTGAGTCTGCTTCATTTTAACGTAGGCATTCC
>NW_006779398.1:764405-776635 GCF_000442215.2 Lipotes vexillifer | reverse complement strand
ATTCCTGTTCGGTTTTATGGGGAATTTCCTCACCAGGCCTTGTGAAAATTGAGTCATTTGGTTTGTGGCCTTGTGTAGAGTTGCAGATGACATGTGTTTGCCCATGGGGGAATGGTGAGTAGGAAGGAAAGGGAAAAGGCCTGTGAAATATACATTTGGATTACAAATAAACTTATTTTTCAAATCATAATTCATTTGAGATAGCCTAGTAAATACTGACATATTTTGCCCAATACAAAGTAAATCATATTACCCCCTTTATAGGGATGGATCACACCAACACAAGGTTCTTAAAGACGATGAGATCCTCTGTCTGTCCTCCTGAAAGCACATGAGACTCAGACCCAATATGTAACACACACACCACACACGGACACTCGCCACAAATATAAATATGCACACACACACCACCCACATACACAAACACACACACCATTTCCTATGGGCATTTGACACTGTTTTGCCTAATGGTTGTTTCTTCCCACGAAAAAACAGCTTCAGTATTGACTAAACTTATTAGGGAATTTACTAACTCATCCTAAGACTCTATTTCCCCATATGATATAAGGATAATAATCATAATCCCATAATGTGATATAAGAATTAAATAAAGTAAAATGTACCAAGTATGTGGTAGCATGCCTGCTATATGACAAGAGCGCAGTAAATGCTGGAAATTGTTAATATATTATCGGAGCCCTGCGACCATGGTTGTCCTTCTAACAGCTCTATTTCACTTCTGAAAGGATTTTAGAGGAACAATGCCCTGAACACAAGGGACAATTTATCATGGATGTTACTTTTGTATTATGTACTTTTTCATAGCAAAGGCTTCAGAAATTATCCTTATCTCATGGTTTACATGATAATCTGACTTTATTTCTGTTGCCAGTTGGAAAAGTCATTGGTGGGGTAGGTGGGGAGTTGTTTTCCGGGAGACACATAAGAAATTACTAAATAAATATAAAAATGTATTTACATTTACTAAAATGTAATAAATATAAAAATGTCTTCTGGGAGACATATAAGAAATGACTAAATAAATATAAAAATGTATATATGTATTTATATAAATAAGAAATGATTATAAGACAAGAAAATTTATCAGCATGAGCATGTACAGCTCTGCACAGATGTTCGATGACTTCACAGATGTAAATGTCAATATACTATCGTATGTGCTAAGCCTATGTCTAAAAAAAAAAAAACGAAGCACAAAGAGGTATTTAAGCAGCCATACTAAGAGTAATAATTTGCCAAACAACACAGAAATGATTTTTAGAGTTGTTTTTATTTGCAGTCATGCTCTTTTATAGTACTGTCAAACATTAAGTTGGTACTGAACAGACTAACTGGCTCAAAGTACTCTCAGCTTTGTAATTTTCATTTCTAAGACTTTGGCTGTTCAACCTACGATTTTCGCCAGGCTGGTTCAACTAGGTTGCTTGTCAGATTCAGTGAAAATGATTATCTACACTGCAGGCTACTTAATAAAGAGCCAATGAAAGACAGTGGTTAGCCCTTTGCAGGCTTGTCCATTAGCAAGTAAGAGAGCCTGAGATTAGCAAAATGCACCTTATTATATGGAATCTATTCCTCACAAGTCAAGAAAAATTTCTATCTAGTATTTTCTATGGAGTATAATGACTGTAATTTGGAAGAAAGAAATACTGATCTTTTCTAGGACTTAGGCAGCATTTTCCTTGTTCTTTGATTTTAGTTAATGTGGACAACACACATGTGAATGAACTTCTCACTGGTTTGACTTGATGCATGAGTCTCTGCAGAACGGACTCTTTGGTATCATCTGCAATTTGCTCTGCAGAGACCTTAAAATCACCCAAGCATCATTAGACTCTGGTAAGTGCGACCAAGGAGACACTTGCTTACAATTTCTCTTCCTCCTACTCTTCCTCTTCCAAAATAGCATTCACACTGCCACCAGATAGGTCTTTTTTAAACAAAAATGGCAACATCACTCTATTAAGATTCCTGCCTGATTCCACATAATCTACTTGATAAAGTCTAACTCCTGGGCTGAGCCCTCTGCAACCAGTGCTGGCTGCTGATAGAGCCTCACCTCTAGGTACTCCACCAGCACAGGCTTTTAGGAGCCCAGCATTCAGAAATACGGGTAGTTCCTCAAAAACTCATATTTTTTTATTCCCTACCTCCAAGCCTTTGCCAATCTATATTAGCTTGCTAGGGCTGCCCTAACAAAGTCCAACAGAGTGGGTGGCTTCAACAAAGGAAATTTATTTTCTCACAGTTCTGGAGACTAGAAAGTCTGAGATCAAGGTTCTGGACACTAGAAAGTCTGAGATCAAGGTATCTGCTGAGGGCTGTGAGGGGGAATCTGGACACAGCACCCTGGTCTCTCCGTGATGTTCACGTGCATTCTCTCTGTGTGCCAATCTGTCTCCAGATTTCCCTTTTTTATCAAAACACCAGTGTGGGGACTTCCCCAGTGGTCCAGTGGTAAAGAATCTGCTTTCCAATGCAGGGGATGCGAGTTCAATCCCTGGTCTGGGATGATCCCACATGCTGCAGTGCAACTAAGCCCTTGCACCACAACTACAGAGCCTGCATACTTCAACTAAAGAGCCCACATGCCACAACCAGAGAGAGAAAACCCACACACTACAACTAGAGAGAAGCCCATGCGCTGAAACGAAAGATCTCGCATGCTGCAATGAAGATCCCACATGCTGCAAGTAGGACCCAAAGCAGCCAAAAACAAAAAAACACCAGTTGTACTGTATTTCATAGATCGATAATATATTTTATACTTATGCATGTTATTGTTATGGTAAATGTTTTTCTATTGTATTAGAAAGCTCTGAGGCCAGGGTTTTCTTCATATTCATACTCTTAGCACTCAGAATAGTGCCTAGCACATAATAAGAGTTCAATAAAGGCTTATTAAATTAACAGAGAAAGATAAAAATCAAACACTGCTTTGAGTCTTTCAGATAAGTTTTATAAAAGAAAAATTTTACTTACATCAGGTCACAAGTGCTTTGAAAAGAGTGAATGTGGTAGGATCTTATTGGAAAATACCTTTTGATTTATTCTTAGATACTTTAAAAATGATAAATGCATCAAATATAATATGGTTGTTAAGAAAAAAAAGGAGATATTCTGAGCCATTTGTTGCTCCCTACCGAGTTTTACATGATCAGTTTATTTTCTTATAAATAATAATCTATAATCTTTAAAGGACAAGCTTACATTTTGGAAAAATAATTGGTTGCAGGTTTTTAAACAATTGGGTAATGTTTTGCAAGAATCTGACACGCATTTAGTAATGTGGGGAGAGAGCAAAGTCCCAAGGTTGGAGGGAGCTTTCACATGTAGGTAAGGCTCTGTAACACAGCTTTCCTCCACCTATTCCATCATCTCAACCTTCTGTGTCCCTTCCCTTCCTCTGAGGCACACACAAGGCGACAGGGCAGGGCAGACTTTCAGAATATTTGTGTCCAGAGGAAACAATAACTACTCGGGACCCTGAGGAAGCAGGAATTGGGCAAGGAACTTCCCACCACCCCTCTAAATAATAGCAACACAAACAATGCCTAATCTGTAAAATCACCCTTCTCTGTAGATAGGGATCATTTAATAACACTTAGCATCTTAAAAAAAAATACACATACACAAGAAAACAAAAACTTGGAAGGCAAAAATTCATTATTTTCAAGTTTTGTACACATGAGGGGTACTTGGTGATTGCAAGAATCCTAATTTGTACAATTCGTTGATTATCGTATTGTGTACTTGGTCTTCTAATTTGTAGATAGGTTTAAAATACTTTTTACATCACTTAGAAAAAATTATCAATTCAAATCTCCTCAAGACGTCTTTGTTAGTACTGTCTATTCAGCACCACTCCTAGAGCTTTTACTGTTTAACATTCTCAAATGAAAAGGGCTTTGGAAAGAAGTTGTTGCTATGAAAATAAATATAGGGAGAAAGATGCAAGATATAGCTTAAATGTATATTTAATATATACATGTAAATTAGAAAAAAGCAGTGTTATGGTATTTCAAACAATAAGACATATTCCCAGGTAAGAATAAAAAAGAGTACTAGGTTGAATGAATTATTCAAGCAGAGGTCTCTTGACAAAGAAAAAGAATCAAGTATAAACAACTTTGTATTTTCTAAGCAGTGATTCTTATAGTTCATATAAATAATTGATTGTTTTACATTCATTATTCAACAGTACACTGTGAATTATTTTGATTGTTAGCCTTTAGGAAAAAAACACACGATTCAAGTATTTTTCATTAAAGATGACACTGGGGCAGTTCCTTTCAAGGTTATATGAATCGGGCAGGGAAGGTGAAGACAATTTCCTTGATTTAGAAGATTTGGACTTGGATGAAGAAATTAAGCCCCAAATGAGCAAGGGAGGACCTTCAAGATGGTGGAAGAGTAAGACATGGAGATCACCTTCCTCCCCACAAATACATAAAAAATACATCTACATGTGGAACAACTCCTACAGAACACCTACTGGATGCTGGCAGAAGACCTCAGACTTCCCAAAAGGCAAGAACTCCCCATGTACCTGGCCGTGCAGCTGATAGGGTCTTGGTGCTCCAGCCAGGTGTCAGGCCTGAGCCTCTGAGGTGGGAAAGCCGAGTTCAGGACATTGCACCACCAGAGACCTCCCGGCCCCACATAATATCAATCAGAGAGACCTCTCCGGGAGATCTCCATCTCAACGCTAAGACCCAGCTCCACTCAACAACCAGCAAGCTCCAGTGCTGGACACCACATGACAAACAACTAGCAAGACAGAAACAAAATCCCACCCATTAGAAGAGAGGCTGCCTAAAATCATAATAAGGTCACAGACATGCCAAAACACACCACTGGATGTGGTCCTGCTCACCAGAAATACAAGATCCAGCCTCATCCACCAGAACACAGGCACCAGTCCCCTCCAACAGGAAGCCTACAAAACTCACTAAACCAACCTTAGCCACTGGGGGCAGACACGAAAAACAATAGGTACTACAAATCTGCAGCTGGCAAAAAGGAGACACAGTAAGTTAAGCAAAATGGGAAGGCAGAGAAATACGCAGCAGATGAAGGAGCAAGGTAAAAACCCACCAGACCAAACAAATGAAGAGGAAATAGGCAGTCTACCTAGAAAAGAATTCAGAGTAAAGATAATAAAGATGATCCACACCTTGGAAATACAATAGAGAAAATAAAAGAAATGTTTAACAAGGACCTAAAAGAACTAAAGAGCAAACAAACAGTGACAAACAACAACATAAATGAAATTAAAAATTCTCTAGAAGGAATCAATAGCAGAATAACTGAGGCAGAAGAATGGATGACAAGGAAGATAAAATAGTGGAAATAACTACCGCAGAGCAGAATAAAGAAAAAGAACGAAAAGAATGGAGGACAATCTCAGAGACCACAGAGACTACATTAAACACACCAACATTCAAATTATAGGGGTCCCAGAAGAAGAAGAGAAAAAGAAAGGGACTGAGAAAATATTTGAAGAGATTATAGTTGAAAACTTTCCTAATATGGGAAAGGACATAGTCAATCAAATCCAGGAAGTGCAGAGTCCCGTACAGGATAAATCCAAGGAGAAAAATGCCAAAACACATATTAATCAAACTATCAAAAATTAAATACCAAGAAAAAATATTAAAAGCAGCAAAGGAAAAACAATAAATAACATATAAGGGAATCACCATAAGGTTAACAGCTGATTTTTCAGCAGAAATTCTGCAAGCCAGAAGGGAGTGGCAGGACATATTTAAAATGATGAAAGGGAAAAAACTACAACCAAGATTACTCTACCCAGCAAGGATCTCATTCAGATTCAAAGGAGAAATTAAAACCTTTAAAGATAAAGCAAAAGTTAAGACAATTCACCACCAAACCAGCTTTACAACAAATGCTAAAGGAACTTCTCTGGGCAGGAAATATAAAAGAAGGAAAAGACCTACAATAACAAAACCAAAACAATTAAGAAAATGGTAATAGGAAGCTACATATTGATAATTACATTAAATGTGAATGGATTAAATGCTCCCACCAAAAGACATAGACTGGCTAAATGGATACAAAAACAAGAACTGTTTATATGCTGTCTACAAGAGACCCACTTCAGACCTAGGGACACATACAGATTGAAAGTGAGGGGATGGAAAAAGATATTCCACGAAAATGGGAATCAAAAGAAAGCTGGAGTAGCAATTCTCATATCAGACAAAATATACCTTAAAATAAAGACTATTACAAGAGACAAAGGATGACACTACATAATGATCAAGGGACCAATCCAGGAAGAAGATATAACAGTTGTAGATAGTTATGCATCCAACATAGAAGCACCTCAATACACAAGGCAAATGCTAACAACCATAAAAGGGGAAATCGACAGCAACACAATAATAGTGGGGGACTTTAACACCCCACTTTCACAAATGGACAGATCAACCAAAATGAAAATGAATAAGGAAACACAAGCTGTAAATGACACAAGAAGCAAGATGGACTTAATTGATATTTATAGGACATTCCAGCCAAAAACAACAAAATGCAATTTCTTCTCAAGTGCTCATGGAACATTCTCCAGGATAGATGACATCTTGGGTCACAAATCAAGCCTTGGTAAATTGAAGAAAACTGAAATCATATCAAGTATCTTTTCCGACCACAACGTTGTGAGACTAGGTATCAATTACAGGAAAAAAAACTGTAGAAAATACAAACACATGGAGGCTAAGCAATACACAACTTAATAACCAAGAGATCACTGAAGAAATCAAAGAGGAAATTAAAAAATACCTAGAAACAAATGACAATGAAAACACAACAACCCAAAACCTATGGGATGTAGCAAAAGCAATTCTAAGAGGGAAGTTTTTAGCTATACAAGCCTACCTTAAGAAACAAGAAACATCTCAAATAAACAACCTAACCTTACACCTAAAGCAATTAGAGAAAAAAGAACAAAAAAACCCCAAAGTTACCAGATGGAAAGCAATCATAAAGATCAGATCAGAAATAAATGAAAAAGAAAGGAAGGAAACGATAGCAAAGATCAATAAAACTAAAAGCTGTTCCTTGAGAAAATAAACAAGATTGATAAACCATTAGCCAGATTCATCAAGAAAGAAAGGAAGAAGACTCAAATCAATAGAATTAGAAATGAAAACAGAGAAGTAACAACTGACACTGCAGAAATACAAAGGATCATGAGACATTACTACAAGCAACTATATGCCAATAAAATGGACAACCTGGAAGAAATGGACAAATTCTTAGAAAAGTACAACCTTCCGAGACTGAAGCAGGAAAAAATAGAAAACATAAACAGACCAATACAAGCCTGAAATTGACACTGTGATTAAAAATCTTCCAATAAACCAAAGCCCAGGACCAGATGGCTTCACAGGCGAATTCTATCAAACATTTAGAGAAGAGCTAACAACTATGCTTCTCAAAATCTTCCAAAATATAACAGAGAGGAACACTCCCAAACTCATTATACGATGCCACCATCACTCTGATACCAAAACCAGACAAAGATGTCACAAAGGAAGAAAACTACAGGCCAATATCACTGATGAACATAGATGCAAAAATCCTCAACAAAATACTAGCAAACAGAATCCAACAGCAGAGTAAAAGAATCATGCATCATGATCAATCAGCGTTTATCCCAGGAATGCAAGGATTCTTCAATAGAAGAAAAACCATATGATAATCTCAAAAGATGCAGAAAAAGCTTTCAACAAATTCAACACTTATTTATGATAAAACTCTCCAGAAAGTAGGCATAGAGGGAACTTACCTAAACATAATAAAGGCCACATGTGACAAACCACAGCCAACATTGTTCTCAGTGGTAAGAAACTGAAACCATTTCCACTAAGATCAGGAATAAGACAAGGTTGCCCACTCTCACCACTATTATTCAATATAGCTTTGGAAGTTTTAGCCATAGCAATCAGAGAAGAAAAAGAAAGAAAAGAAATCCAAATTGGAAAAGAAGAAGTAACACTGTCACTGTTTGCAGATGACATGGTACTATACATAGAGAATACTAAAGATGTTACCAGAAAACAGCTAGAACTAATCAATGAATTTGATAAAGAAGCAGGATACAAAATTAATGCACAGAAATCTGTTGCATTCATATATAGTAATGATGAAAAATCTGAAAGAGAAATAAAGGAAACACTCCCATTTACCATTGCAAAAAAAAAATAAAATATTTAGGAAAAAACCTACCTAAGGAGACAAAAGACCTGTATACAGAAAATTATAAGACACTGATGAAAGAAATTAAAGATGATGCAAACTGATGGAAAGATATACCATGTTCTTGGATTGGGAGAATCAACATTGTGAAAATGACTATATTACCCAAAGCAATCTACAGATTCAATGCAATCCCTATCAAACTACCAATGGCATTTTTCACAGAACTAGAACAAAAAATTTCACAATTTGTATGGAAACACAAAAGACCCCAAATAGCCAAAACAATCTTGAGAAAGAAAAATGGAGCTGGAGGAATCAGGCTCCCTGACTTTAGACTATGCTACAAAGCTACAGTAATCAAAATAATATGGTACTCACACAAAAACAGAAATATAGATCAATGGAACAGAATAGAAAGCCCAGAGATAAGCCCACACACATATGGTCACCTTATCTTTGATAAAGGGGGCACGAATATACAATGGAGAAAAGACAGCCTCTTCAATAAGTAGTGCTGGGAAAACTGGACAGCTACGTGTAAAAGAATGAAATTAGAACACTCCCTAACACCATACACAAAAATAAACTCAAAATGGATTAATGATCTAAATGTAAGGCCAGACACTATAAAACTCTTAGAGGAAATCACAGGCAGAACATTCTATGACATAAATCACAATAAGATCTTTTTTGATCCACCTCTTAGAGAAATGGAAATAAAAACAAAAATAAACAAATGGGACCTAATGAAACTTAAAAGCTTTTGCACAGCAAAGGAAATCATAAACAAGACAAAAAGACAACCATCAGAATGGAGAAAATATTTGCAAACGAAACAACTGACAAAGGATTAATCTCCAAAATTTACAAGCAGCTCATGCAGCTCAATATCAAAATAACAAACAACCCCATCCAAAAATGGACAGAAGACCTAAATAGACATTTCTCCAAAGAAGATACACAGATTGCCAGCAAACACATGAAAGGATGCTCAACATCACTAATCACTAGAGAAATGCAAATCAAAACTACAATTAGATATCATCTCACACCAGTCAAATGGCCATCATCAAAAAATCTAGAAACAATAAATGCTGGAGAGGGTGTGGAGAAAAGGGAACCCTCTTGCACTGTTTGTGGAATGTAAAGTGATGCAGCCACTATAGAAAACAGTATGGAGGTTCCTTAAAAAACTAAAAATAGAACTAACATACAACCCAGCAATCCTACTACTGGGCATATACCATGAGAAAACCATAATTCAAAAAGAGTCATGTACCACAATGTTCATTGCAGCTCTATTTACAATAGCCAGGACATGGAAGCAATCTAAGTGTCCATCGACAGATGAATGGATAAAGAAGATGTGGCACATATATACCATGGGATATTACTCAGCCATAAATAGGTATGAAATTGAGTTATTTGTAGTGAGGTGGATGGACCTAGAGTCTGTCATACAGAGTGAAGTAAGTCAGAAAGGGAAAAACAAATACCATATGCTAACACATATATATGGAATCTAAAAAACAAAAAAAGGTCATGAAGAACCTAGAGGCAGGACGGCAATAAAGACGCAGACTTACTAGAGAATGGAATTGAGGACACAGGGAGGGGGAAGGGTAAGCTGGGACAAAGTGAGAGAATGGCATGGACATATATACACTACCAAATGCAAAACTGATAGCTAGTGGGAAGTAGCCGCATAGCACAGGGAGATCAGCTCCGTGCTTTGTGACCACCTAGAGGGGTGGGATAGGAAGGGTGGGAGGGAGACGCAAGAGGGAGGAGATATGGGGATATATGTATATGTATAGCTGATTCACTTTGTTATACAGCAGAAAGTAACACAACAATGTAAAGCGATTATACTCCAATAAAGATGTTAAAAAAGAATAAATGATGACATTGGATGAACTTTTCAGTTTAAACAGTATATTTTGTTCATTGTTGTCTCAAGATTTTCAACTTACAACATTTCCCTGGGATATTTTTTTTTTCCTTGCAGCTTCTTTGAATTTGTTGTTGACAAAACATGGGCTCATAATGAACTTCATGGCCTAAAATACCTTTCACTTGCCATGTATGTCCTTGCTTTGTCACCTTCAAAACAGTGGTTAAATTCCATGCCTTCCCATTCTCTGATTTAACCACTGGCTTTGATCTTGCACCAATATATTTACATTTATAGACATAGAGAAGCACAGAGTATATTTATATACATTCTTAGACATGAATGTGCACACATTAATGTATGCTGGATTCTAGTGAAGGCAAAATGATGCTACCAAGAGTAACAGGCTGGGGAGTCAGCCACCCTAGGTTGATTCTTGATCTGCCACATGTGAGAGCCCTTGAGTGAGAGCCATAGTCCACCTGTCTCTATCCTCCACTGTCCTAACTTTGAAATACACAGTTTGAGCTAAATGAGCTTTAAGAGGCTTTCCAGCTCTTTCACTCTAAAATACAGACTTAGTGAGCCCTGTGTGTATTTCAACGATATATAACTAAACATGTTTGGGAACTCTGAGGACTGCTTTTAAGATACCAGTGAATATTAGAAACAAAGGTTTGCTTCTCAGTAGAATAAAGCAAAGAACAGATGCAATTACAGTATCTTGATCATTTAGCTGGTTGCTACTCTTTTGTCTGGTTATCGTTAAAACTGAGAGTAAAACAACTCATTTATTACAACAAGAAAAAACACTTGCAAGTAACGTTCTTCTTTAGCTGTTTGCTTTGATTTTATTTTTATGAGTAGATTGAGAAGGATATAAAATTGGAGATGGACTGGGAATAAGATGAGGTAAAGATATTTACGAATAATAGCCATGGCATTGTGAATCCAGAGCAAAACTAACAATAAATTTGGAAGAAATTCTATGAAGTCCTCTTGTGAACTGCATCACATTGAGTGATTATGTGAGAGTACAATAGCAATAAAATGCACCAGATGATTACATCTACTCTCTCCAATTTAGTTAGAAGAAGATATATAAGATTTATAACAAATTCACTCCATGGATAGGCTGTACTGGCATAGTAAAAACACCATGAATACACAGCATCAGATTTTGCTATAATCAACGAGAAAAAGAAACCAAGAACATTAATTTTTATCTCTCACTGCCACAAAAAACACAAGGATTGCAAAAAGCAATCCTATGGGATTCCTGTTAATAGATATTTAGTTTTATGCTTCAAAAGGGAGTTCCTTTTCTTTTTCAGAGAAACAGTTTGAAATTATACTTCAGCATTAAAAACAAAACAAAACAAAATCCTCTACCAAATCTACATTCCTTCTTGACCATATTCTGAAATTGGTTAAACTGGTCACCACCATTTCAGCAACTTTTAATTGTAAAATGCATTTCTGAAAGCATTGAGGGAACACCCCTCTGGGAGGGATATAATGATTTTCTTCCATCAGCCTTACCTAACCAGGGACCATTCTCCCCCGAACATAATGAAAACAGCTTACAACTGAGAGAAAGGAATTAGGCATGGCAGCCATGGCTACAGGAGTGAAAGAAATAGTAAGCATTTGAATATGAAATGACCATGAGAAAGGAAGGCTAAATTCTTAAGGTCTGTGTGGTATTTAAAGTTTTGTTTGTATTAACAGTGCCCTTGGACTTAAAAATAGCTGTTTTAATTATTTGTATCATCTGCACATTTGTCCTATGTTAAAATTTGTCTCAACAGTAATATCCAGTTTTGAGGAAAACTGCATATTTTAAAGAACAGAAATCATTATTGCTGATGCCTATAAGATCATTACTTCTTCGAGGGTCAAATAAAATAACTAGAGCATTGTTCAAAGTTATCACACTTTCTAAATAGGATATTCAGAGAGTAAGGAAAACTTCTTGCTATTTGTTCTTAAGGATATCTTTGACTCAAAAGTCCAGAAAAATTCCAAATTCAAGATTATGTCAAACATTAGAAAGCTCTAAATGGTAATCAAAGAGCTTAAAACTCTT
>NW_006779398.1:748794-764316 GCF_000442215.2 Lipotes vexillifer | reverse complement strand
CTCTTTCCCCTGAAGGATAACGTTGAATTCCATGATGACTTTTGTTTAAATAATAGAAAACTGTAAAGTTTATTTTCATTATTCTGTATTTTAAAAAATACATTAAGAGTAAGCACTCTAATGAGATTTCTTGGATTCAAATCTCACTACTACTCAAATGACCTTGGGCAAATGCTTAATTCCTATAGTCCTTAGCTATCTCATCTGTTAAAGGAGTCAAATAATACTTCCTTTATGCAGTTACTTGTAAACATTAAATGAGATTTTGCATGTAAGTAAAATGATACACTGTGCAGCACACACTAAATACCTGATCACTAATAAATTATAACTGTGTAGACTACAAGCCAAGATAAAGAATCCTTAAGGAAAAAAAGATTGGTTAACAATGCAGTACAAAAGCTATAATCTAATCAACGCAAACTATGATCACCAAACCATTACTACTGCTTTGAAGAGAATGTTCATTCATCACAAATATTCACGAGAAAGCTTATTTCCACCGCATACTTCCTATGGATAATCTAAAAGAATATTTTAATTGAGGCTTATTTAGACCTCCTCCATGTTCAAAAAGAGATCAAAAGAAAGATTATCAAAGCAGAAGTATAAGGAAAAAAGAGTGGAAGATGAAAATGGAAGCTGTTTTCATAAATTTATAGTAATTTTTAAATTCCATTAAATCTTAATTTTGCAATCCAATAAGTATTCCATTTGACAATAGTACATTTTAACTCAGTGTAAGTTATTCACATTTTAAAAATTCATTTCACAACTTCCAGAATTTTTATGAGGCTGATCCACAATATATAAATTTTAAAAATTATATATGGAAGATTATAGTAGTCTCTTAATTTTACCTTTTCTGAAAGTAATACTAATAATTTGAATTCTTTTCTATTTTATTTTAAAATTTAAAGTACACCAATAATTGTAATGTATCTGAAATGTATATATAGCTTTTAAAATTTAAGTTTCAGTAATAATATCTTCTCCATTCAGTACATCACATTATGAATTCAAAGAATTCCTATACTTAGTTTTTCCTTATAATTTTAGAAATATTGCTACTTTTGGCAACTTTTTTCCTAACATATCTGTTAATTTAATAAAAATCTTTTAAAACTATATAGATTTTTCCCAATTACATGATATTATCAGAATGTTTTAAATTTCAATCTGTAAAAACTACAATTTTCTCACAGGAAATATTAATATTTTTTTAATTATTGATTTTTAATAGGTTTTAAATTATCCATTCCATACACCCCATTAATTGTTTTGAGAAGGTACACATTTAAAAAATACCCAATGTTGATAGTTTTCATTAACGCAACAGCAGAGAGAGACAAAATAAAAATAAGAGGAAGTAAATCCAAAGAAACTATATGGAAGGAAATAATAATAAGAGCAGAAATTAATAAAACAGAATTAAATATAGATCTTAAAGGGGAAAAAAAGACAAAAGTTGGCTCATTGAAACAATTAACAAAATTAATAAATCCAAAATGAGACTAAAATAAAGAAAAAGAGAGAGAGAAAACACAACTAATATTAGGAATACAAAGAGGGGAATCACTACATATCTTAGAGTCATCAAGTAGTCAATAAGGATATATTATAAACAACTTTACTCCAATAAATTTAAAAATAGATGAAATGGACACATTCCTGGGAAAACACACATGATCAATATCAATATGAGAAGGAATAAAATGTCAAAGTAGTGCTATATCAATTTTTAAAAACTGAATCTATAATTAACCTTCCAATAAAGAAATATCCAGATTCAGACGCTATTATTTATTGCTATCAAACATTTAAGGCAGATATAAAACCAATCTCACACTTTTTCTAGAGATCAGAAATAGAGAAAACTTTTAACGAATTATTTTGAGATCAACAAAACTTGATACCAAATTTTAACAAAGACATTTTAAGAAAGGAAAATTATAGATCAACAGATAAATCACTTTCATAAACATATATGTGAAAATCATAAACAAAATATTAGCAAGTCTAGCAATATGTAGAAATAATATATCATGACCAAAATGGGTTTAAGAATGAAAAATTAGTTTGACGTTTGAAAATCAATCCATTTAATCCACCACATTAAAATAATAAGACAGAAAAACCATAAGATCATCTTAAATGCAGAAAAGCCAGTGATAAAATTCAATATCCAATGATTATTTTCTTAAATGCACCATAAACAAGGAATAGAAGGAAACTTCCCTAATCTGATAAATATCTTTAAAAGAAAGAAGCCTAAATACCAAACTTATGACTGAACTATAGAATTGTTTACTCTTGAGCTGGAATGAGACAAGAAAGCCTGCTATTAACACTCCATAGTTGTCCTCACCAGTGAAATTAGTCAAAAAGAAGAAATAAATGGTGTATAAGGATTATGAGGAAGAACGAAATCTGTTTTTATTAGCAGACAATATGATTGCATAGAGAGAAATCACAAAAGAATACACAGATAAATTTACAGAATTAAAAAGTTAATTTATGAAGTCTATTGAAAAAAGATAATATACACAAACTATAGTCCTATATACTTGCAACAAACAATTAGAAAAAAAAAAATCTCTTTAAATAATACCATTTTCTAAAGCAAATTTTAGAAACACCAAGTATCAAGGAATAAATTTAGTGAAAGATATGCAAGACCTCTACAGAGAAAACTCTAAAATATTAGTGAGATTAAGTAAAAACCGAAATAAATGGGAGGTGGATGGGTGCTCTATTTAGGGACTGCAAAATTCAATTAAAATCATGAGCCAACAATTACAAACAATTTTCAACATTTCATGACAGCATTCAATGTGAATAATAATCCCAAACAGAAAAAGAACAAAATAGAGGAAACGGAGACTAGGCAAGAAGGATGAAGTAATATAAATATATATATATATATTTTAGAGATAAGAAAACACATTGCAACTATGAAACAAGATGCTATTAAAAACAAAGGAACATGGTACAGCTTACCAGAGCAGAGACGCGGAGCAGAACCAGCCGCAGAAACCAGGAACTGACGCTGCTGGGAGTAAGACAAACCAAACTGGGGTTTACTAATTTCTAGAGTATGAACAACTCTGAGAGTTCAGAACTCCAGGGGACCCAGTCACTGGAGGGACTTCCACAGGTTTTTGAGTTTTGCCGCCAGGAGCTCAACACAGTAACAGTAAAAAATGGAGAAAAATCTCCTAGAGCTTCCAGCCGGGTGAGAGCAAAGGAAACCATTTTGGAACTTGCCACGATGCTCTGTTCTTAACAAGGTCTGCCCTCAGGAGAAACTAATTAACCAGATCCAAACCTGCCGGGGTTTAATCAGAGCCTAATTGACCTGGGGAAAGGGAAATACCCAACTCCAGTCAGCTGTAGCCATCCTGCCCCACCTACAGAGGGAGAAAAAAACTGAGAAACTCTCGTGAAGTTTAGAGTCCAAAGGCATAGGATCACTAAAAAGGAACAAGTAAAAAGATGGAAGGGAGGTGCTCTTGGATACTAAAATGGTGGTAGAAGAAATAAAATAGCCAATTGAAAGTTCAGATGATAAAGATGTAGAAAGCTTCTAGAAGGTACAGCAAAAGACAACACAGCATCACTAGAAAATAAATGATGAGAAATTAGCTAATTGGTCCTTTAAGGATACATCCAAATAAAATTTCCAGAAAGGGAGACCAAAAGAAACAGAAGGAAGGAAATTACCAAAGAAGTAATTCAGGAAAATTTCTCAGAATTGAACAGCATGTATTTCAAGACTGAAAGGGCCCACAGAGGGCCCAGCACCAATGAATCACAGAAACCCCATGATAAATATTCAGATATCCTATATATTTATATTTTCAATTCAGTAAACCCTCATAAATTCACCATCTTTTTAACCCAAAAATATCAACAAGAACATTTCTATAAATATGTTGAAAATTTTTGTCCATTGCCAAGAAAAAAAATGTGTGTTTCTGTGTGGAAAAGGTTTAGCCCTGTTTGGAACTAGAACTAAATCAATTGACTGTTCACTTAGAAGAGTCTTTGTCAAGGTAACTCACAACAGAAAAATATTATACAACATAAACAGTATACAAATAAATATATATTTATCTAAGCAAAACATTTCACAGTATAATATTTACACTTACTACATGCAATACAGGCTAGTCTATCCCATCCTGTTCTCCTTAAAGAGATAAACACTGCTACTGAGGTCCCCTAAATTGATTTCACAATGTTGTAGGACCATTAGTTTAAGAAATACTGCTATTTTAGACTTAATGTATGATGAAGCTTACTTCAAAGTTCCCTTTTACTGTTTTTTTTAATACTAGTGAAATTATGGCAATATTGTAGATTATTACTGCCTAAAGGGTTTTGAGACTATTAAAAAGCTTTGAGAAGGAGTATTCTTAGAAGTAAGGAGCATAAATTAAATTTATTCTACTTTCACTTATATCGTTTGGTTAGCTGAGATCACACACAATATTTCCAATTTACTACATTCTCACTTTTAGTGGTGGTCTTTAAGAACATTATCAGTTTTTACAATAATGTTATGGATTTGATTTACTGTTAAAGAGATCATTAGGTCTACCACCTGCTTTAGCAAGATGCACCTGAAGCGACACTACTCAGTCTAGAGATTAAAAAGGAGCAAACGCTATCAGCTTTTCTTTATGGAACCTAATGACTTGTACTAAACATGCCTGCCAATTATTAACATCTGAAATTTGCAGCTTCATAGATCACTTGATAAAGAAATGAGGGGATCAAGAATGAAGCAGCATATTCTCTAATAGCAGATATGTATCCAAATTTCCCATAAAACTTAAAACAGTATTTTTTCTTTTACTCTTTCTCAGTTAATAAAAATACTACTTTTCTGATCCTTCCTTTCTTCATGCTTCTGAATAAGTCCATATTCACAGTAGCCCTTGACTTACTTTTATGCATCCCTTGGGATATTATTTTTTTTCTGGACATTACTGTAGCAGCACAGTGGATTCATTTCATCTTAGTGAAATTCTAGAATTGTCTGAGGGAATACCAGTTGTCTTTAAGGTTGATGAAAGAAAACAGAGAACAATGAGCAGTGAATGACAAGAATATAAAAGGACAAGATTAGAAGTGATAATAATCTGAAGACACAATCCAAATGTAAGGCAGGGTAGAATGAATATTTAATTAACTCTTCAGAATCCCCAGTGTTCCGACTACTTTTTCCTTCTCTTCAGTTTTTAGCCTAAGTGTGTATTGGTCATTCTGTATATCTGTTTTCGTGTTTCTATTTTCTCTACTGTTTGTCTCTGACCATAAATTCTTCTTCCCTGCTCCTTCAGTTTAAAACTAAAAGACATTTCCTGTTTTGTGTTTCTTGAAGAAAAAAAGGTCATTTTAGTTACTTTGAGACTATTTCCCTCAGTTTACCATTTCATGGGCCAGTTGTCTCAGACAGGCAAAAGTTTTTGACTCACAATCTACACCTGTGCTGTCAAATACAGTGGCACTAGTCACTGTTATTTAAATTTAAATTATTTTAAATTTAAACTAATCAAACTGAAAATAAATTAAAATTGAGTTTCTCCGTTGCACTAGCCACATATCATGTGCTCAAAAGTTACTTGTAGCTAGTGGCTCTGTGATGGACACAGCACAGACAGAGAACAATTCCATTACTGTAAAAAGTCCTATTGGTCAGCACTATTTCACATTAATCTTGCAGTTTACCAAGAGGAACAGGGAATTCGTATGGTCTTCTTTAAACATGAATTAAAGGCTAGGAATACTTCAAGACCTGAAAAAATAATTCAATAATCTCTACAGAAGAAAACAAATTCCTGAAAAGTAAACAACAGAAAACAAAAGCAAAATAAAGTTTCTGCAATGGACTGCAAAGCGTTTGAATGATTTGTTTTTAGCTCAATTTATTGAATTCATTTAATTGGTTCATGGAAACTTATAGGTGTGCTACAAAGCTGTGCATGACATATATATCACCAGTGACAGGAAGTTATGAAAGAGATGTGAGAGGGAAGCATTATTTACCTGCTTCAATAAGAAAATCACAAATAATCTTTTGATGTTTCCCCTACAATACATGCTAAGAGAATTGTTTTCAGACTTCAAAAGAATTTAAGCCTCGTATGCCATCTTGTCCCTTATAAACAAATTAGTCTTACCATATAAGATAGGTTTTGGCATATTTATAAGTTCAATTCTACTCAATGAAAATTTATGAAATACCTCCTCTAAGCAGTACTCCTTACAGAGAATAAAAGAGGTGAGCTTAACAAAATCCTTTTGATGAGAATCATGGTCCAAGAGAAGTGGCCTGAGCTTAAATAACTGCAAAGACAAATGAACCAGGAGAAGCATGTTTCACATGTATTTAAATTAAGCACATTAAATTAATATGCAGAGTCAAAAAACGGAAAACATTTACAAATTCAGGAGAGGAGGGGAATGGCAGGAATGGCTTCATAAGGATTTTTGAAAAAGGCCTTGAGGATGGAGGAGTTCCACGTACCATCCCAGGCAGAGAGAACAGCATGAGCAGAAAGCACAATGCAGGACCTGCAAGTAGAGCTCCTCTGGCCAGGGCTTCTCGTGGTCACATACAGCACTTGTGGAAGGTAACTGGGGACAGGTAAATTGGAGCTGTATTGTAGAGAGCCTTGAAGAAAAGGATGACATTTATCATCTTTGTTCTGTTGTTGATGAACAGGATTAAGAGGGGCAAATCAAGAATAAAGACGTAATGGAAAATTCTGTGAGCTTTCAGTATCTTGCCGGTCCCATAAGTCTATGCTAGAGACAAACATCAACACACAACTGAAAATGTTTAGCACTTTACAGTTTATAAAGTGCTTTCATGTTCATGATCCCATTAAATAAATCCTTACAAAAACTATGTGAAGTAGGCCTTATTATCTCTGTTTTATAAATAATGTAACTATAGCTCAGATTATGTAACTTGCCCCAACGCACAAAATAACTAGCAGAGGACATTTTTTTAAAAAAAAGGTTTCCAGTTGACAAATGCTCTTATTTTTCCACTACACCAGTGGTTCTCACACTGTTTTGGTCTCAGGACACTTTACACTGTTAAAAATGCTGGTTATTCCAAAGAGCTTTTGTTTATATGAGCTATCTCTCTCAAGGTTTCTCATAAAACTGAAAATTTTATAAAATATTATTTAATGATTTGTTTAAATCAATAATAATGAGCACATTACACGCTAACATAGATAATACACTTTTTACCAAAAAAGATAACTTTCTTGTCAAAACAAAGAAAATTACTAGGAAGAGTAAAATCACCTTACATATTTGCCAAATCTGTCTAATGTCTCACTTAATAGAACACAGCTGGATTCTCAGATCAGCTTCTGCTCAATCTGTCAAAATATATAGTTTTGGTTTAAAGTATAGGAAGAAAATCCAGTCTCACACTGACATGCAGATGGATAAGGGAAATGTCAGTAGCCTTTTTGTATTGCGTATATTCACCTTTGATATCATGCCAAAAGCTCAATCAGAGGTAGCTCCTAAAGGCTAACTTCAACGGAATTTGAAACTTTACCAAGGAATTTTTTTATAATCTCTTAGTTTGAAATACATTGGTCTATACTTCATGCTGAATCACTCCTTTACTCATGAATGACTGCATAACATCAAGCATTGATCACATAGGAAATATCAGTTCACTAAGTATTGGGTTGGCCAAAAGTAAAAATAAAAGACAAATTTTTCATTTTCACCAAGAACTTTATTGAACAACGTATTCACCCTTTTGTTCTACTACTTTCTGCCATTTTTCAAGCAACTTCATAATTCCATCTTCCCAAAGCTTTTTATCTTTCTGAGCAAAGAACTCTTCAAGGTACCTTTTACAGTCTTCCAGGGAATTGAAATTTTTTTCCATTAAGAGAATTTTTTAAAGACATAAATAAATGGAAATCTGAAGGTGTCATGGCTGCTAAATACAGTGGATGAATCAGAACTTCCCAGCCAACCTGTAACAGTTTTTGCCTGGTCATCAAAGAAACATGTGGTCTTGTGTTATCCTGATCAAGATCATGCATTTTCTGTTGACTAATTCCGGATGCTTTTCGTCGAGTGCTGCTTTCAGTTGGTCTAATTGGGAGCAGTACTTGTTGGAATTAATCGTTTGGTTTTCCAGAAGGAGCTCATAATAGAGGACTCCCTTCCAATCCCACCATATACACAACATCCCCTTCTTTGGATGAAGATTGGCCTTTGTTGTGGTTGGTGGTATTTCATTTCACTTGCCCCATGATCTCTTCCATTACACATTGTTGTACAGTATCCAGTTTTCATTGCCCGTCACAATTTGTTTTAAAAAATGGAAAATTTTCATTACGTTTAAGTAGAGAATTGCATGCAGAAATATGGTCAGGAAGGTTTTTTCACTTAACGTATGTGGAACCCAAACATCAAAGCGATTAACATAACTGAGCTGGTGCAAATGATTTTCAACATTTGATTTGGATATTTTAAGTATGTTGGCTATCTTCTGCATAGTATAATGTTGATTGTTCTTAATTAATGTCTCGATTTGATCGCTATCAACTTCAACTGGTCTGCCAGACCATGGAGCATTGTCCAGCGAGAAATCTCCAGCACGAAACTTCATAAACCACTTTGACCCATTCAATCAGTCACAGCACCTTCTCCATACACTGCACAAATCTCTTTATGTTTCAGTTGTGTTATTACCTTTCTTGAAATAATAAGGCATAATATGCCAAAAATGTTGTTTTTTCTTCCATCTTCAATATTAAAATGGCTACCCACAAATTCACCAATTTTGATGTTTTTTTTTTAAATGTACACTGATATGACAGTTGTCACAATACAATCTAACAAAATTGTTTCAAATGAAGTTAAAGACAACTAAGCACTACTAGAGCCAGCTTATGGAAAAAATCTGAACAACCTTTTTGGCCAACCCAATAATATTGGTTCATTGCTTCTAAATGTGAACACATTTCTTAGGATAAAAAAAAAAAATCACAAGGCTGGACTGCCACAGCCCGTGCTACAGAGAGCCCACATGGGTCCTGCCTGCTCTGCAGAGTGGCTCCACAACGGGGTGGGGGTGGAAGAGGCTATGGGGAGTAATCAGCTGTGAGGGACAAAGGAGACCTAAATGCAACAGGGATTGCCTCTGTCTGTAGTCAGCCCACCACAGCCTGCATCTCATCATGAGCTGAAAGCCCACATAGGCCCCTCTTGCTCCAGCACTGCTCCCCACTGGGGCAGGGGTACCAGTGCTGGGAGAAGGGAGAGCACAAACTTAAAGGGAACAGAGCCAGCCTGGACCCAACCATCAGGGCTTCTGCTCCATCAACTTGGGATCCAACCCCACACCCAAAAGGGCGGTGATGGCCACTAAGCAAAGAGGAAAGTCCCGCCTTACACCTGCCTCTGGCCCAAGTCCCTCCAGCTCCAGCTCCACTTCCTACCAAGGTGATAGCTGCCAGCACACCCTGAGGAAAGATGAGACTTTAGCTCCAATCCAGCTCTCCCACCAAAGGCAATGGGCACCCACGGACTGTATAGGGACACTCCCATAGAAGGGCACCCCTTCAAGACTGCAGTAGGTAACTGTTTCACCTAAATATATAGAGACAGAAAGTTAAGCAAAACAAAAAGAGGAACTGGTCTCAATTGAAAGAGAGGGAGAAAACCCCTGAAAAAATAAGTAATGAAACAGAAATAAATAATTTACCAAATAAATAATTCAAAACATTAGTAGTAAGAATGCTAACTGAATTAGGAAAAAGGATAGATGAGCACAGTGAGAATTTAAACAAGGAACTAGAAAACATAAAAAAGAACCAGTCAGGAATGAAGACTACAATAACTGAAATGAAAAACACACTAGAAGGAATGAATAGCAGACTAACTGATACAAAGGAATGCGTAAGTGATCTGGAAGATAGAATAATGGAAATCACCCAATCAGAACAGCAAAATGAAAAATAAATTTCAAAATGAGAGCAGCTTAAGAGATCTTTGGGATAACATGAAGCATACCATGAAGCATAATGCATACCAACACTTGCATTATAGGGGTCACAGAAGGCAAAGACAGAGAGAGAGAGAAGGGGTTGAAAATATATTTGATAAAATTATGTCTAAAAACTTTCCAAATCTGAAGAAGGAAACAGATATTTAGGTACAAGAAACACAGAGGGTCCCAAACAAGTTGAACCCAAACAGTTCCACACCAAGACATATAATTAAAATGGCAAAGTGAAAGATAAGGAAAGAATTCTAAAGGCAGCAAGAGAAAAAGAGTAATATACAAGGGAACCCTCATAAAGCTATCAGCTGATTTTTCTGCAGAAACTTTGCAGGCCAGAAGGGAGTGGCATGATATATTCAAAATCCTGAAAGGTAAAACCTACAACCTAGGGTACTCTAGCCAGCAATATTGTCATTTAGAATTGAAGGAGAGATAAAGAACCTCTCAGAGAAGCAAAAACTAAGAGTTCCGCAATACTGAAGCAACCCTAAAAGAAATGTTAAAGGGTCTTCTCTAAATGGAAAAGAAAAGGCTATAACAATAAATAAGAATCTATAGGAAAGGAAAAATCCCACTAGGAAATGCAAATATATAGTAAGTGCTGAGAATCAACCACTTAAATAAACTAGAATGAAAATTAAAAGACAAAAAATTGTAAAAGTAATTATAACTACAATAAAAAGGAAGGGATTAACATTAGACGTAATGTGACATCAAAAGCACAAAATGTGGAGAGGAGTAAAAATGGTAAATCTTTAGAACGTGTTTGAACTTAAATGACCACCAGTTTAAAACAAAGTTTTAGGTCAACATATATGAACTGCATTGTAACCACACATCAAAAACCTACAATAGATGCACAAAAACTAGAAAGAAAGGAACACAAGCATACCACTAAAGAAAATCATCAGATCACAAGGGAAGAAAAAATGAACAGAGAAGAACTATAGAAACAACTGGAAAACAAGTAATGAAATGGCAGTAAGTACATACCTATCAATAATTAAAAATTAGTGGACTAAATGCTCTAGTCAAAAGTCATAGATTGGTTGATTGGACAAAAATAACAAGACCAAGCTATATGCTGCTTACAAAAGACTCACTTCAGAGATAAAGTCACACACAGACTGAAAGCGAGGGGATGGAAAGATACATCATGTAAATGGAAGAAGTAAAAGTGTCACTATTTGCAGATGACATACTATATATAGAAAACCCAAAAGTCTCCACCAAAAAGCTATTAGAACTAATAAATGAATTTGGTAAAATTACAGGATACAAGATTAATATACAGAAATCTGTTGCTTTTCTATACATTAATACTGAACTATCAGAAAGAAAAAGTAAAAAAAAAAAAAAAAAAATCCAGCTTAAAATCACATCAAAAAGAATTAAATACCTAGGAATAAACTTAACAGAGGAGGTGAAAGACCTATACTCTGAAAACTATAAAATATTGATGAAGGAAATTGAAGGTGATACAAAGAAATGGAAAGATAGCCTGTGTTCTTGGATTAGAAGAATTAATATTGCCATACTACCCAAAGCAATCTACAGATTTAATGTAATCCCTATCAAAATACTCATGATATTTTTCACAAAACTAAACAAATAATCCTAAAGTTTATATGGAACCACAGAAGATGCCACATTGCCAAAGCAATCTTGAGAAAAAAGAACAAAGCTGGAGGTATCATGTTCCTTACTTCAGACTATACTACAAAGCTACAGTAATCAAAATAGCATGGTACTAGCACAAAAACATACATACGTATGTTAAGGGAACAGAATAGAGAGTCCAGAAATAAACCCACATGACTGTGGTCAATTAATCTATGACAAATGAGGTGAGAATATACAATGTGTCAGGAAAACTGGACAGCTACATGTAAAAAAATGAGATTAAAGTATTTCCTCACACCATATACAAAAATAAACTCAAAATGGATTAAAGACCTAAATGTAAGACCTGAATACATAAAACTCCTGGAAGAGAGAATAGGCAGAACACTCTTTGACATATATTGTAGCAATGTTTTTTTGGATCTGTTTCCTAAGGCAAAGTAAATAAAAGTAAAAATAAACAATGGGGCCTAATTAAACCAAAAAGCTTTTGCACAGCAAAGGAAACCATTGTCAAAATGGAACAACAACCTACTGAATGGGAGAAAAACATCTGCAAATGATATAATGAATAAAGATTAATATCCAAAATGTACAAACAGCTCATACAACTCAATATTTAAAAAAACAAACAAAAGACCTGAATAGACATTTCTGCAAAGAAGACATATGGATGCCCAAGAAGCACAAGAGAAAAAGCTCCACATCACCATCACTAATTATTAGAGAAATGCAAATCAAAACCACAATGAGATATCACTTCACAACCTGTCAGAATGGCTAACAGCAAGAAGTCTACAAGTAACAAATGTTGGTGAGAATGTGGAGAAAAGGGAATCCTTGTAAACTGTTGGTGGGAATGTAAACTGGTTCAGCCACTATGGAAATCAGTATGGAGGTTCCTCAAAAACTAAAAATAGAAGTACCACATGATCCAGCAATTCCACTTATAGGTGTATATGAAAGGAAAATGAAAATACTTATCTGAAAAGATACATGCACCCCAATATACACAGCAGAATTATTTACAATAGCCAATATATGGAAGCAGCCTAAGTGTCCATCAACAGATGAATGAATTAAAAAAATTTAGTATACATATATATAATATATATTATATATATATATATATATATATATATATATAATGGAATATTACTCAGTCATAAAAAGAATGAAATCCTGCCATTTCCAACAATTTGGATGGACCTAGAGAATACAATGCTTAGTGAAATAAGTGAAGCAGAGAAAGACAAATACTGTATGTTATCACTTATGTGCGGAATCTAAAAAATAAAACAAATGAATATATATAACAAAACAGAAACAGACTAGATATAGATAAATACTAGTGGATACAAATGGGGAGAGGATTAAGGGCGGCAAGATAGGGGTATAGGATTAAGAGAGACAAACTACTGTGTATAAAATAAATATGCAATATATTGTATAGCACAGGGAAACTTCTCTTGTCTAAGCCAACAGTATTTATGGTATTTTGTTCTATGGTATTTGGTATCTGGTTTATGGTATTTTGTTATGGCAACCTGAGCAGACTAATACACACACTTACTTTCTAATTCATAAAAACCTAATCAAAGTTCTAGACTTTTACGTGAAATATATTCTTTTTCATATAAAAAATTGAGGACTTGAATGCAAAAGAGGCTTTTTAAAAATGTCTAACGTAATGGGACATTATACTAAATTTACATTATTGGTTCAGCTCCAAAGTTAAGAAGTTAGATTAGATGATTACTTTCCTTAACGCCCCCTGCATGCCAAGAGCAAGACCATATTAGCTTGAAGAGTCTGGATATATTTTCCAGAATCAATACTTGTTCTTCAGCAGTGACACAGTAGCAGACAATTGCATAATGAAGCTGTCTGTCTTTATTTACACAATGTATTTTTGTATTCACTAGGCCAGAAAGAATAGTTCTGTGTAGCAGCTGTCATTGTATTTTTTGCTTATCTCAGTCTTGTCTGCCAGTGTTATAATTCACCAGCTGACACCCGTCCTGGCAGAAACCAAGGGCAGTGATTTCATGCCAAAGCAACAACGGGGCTCTGAACTCTGACACAATTCATCTTAGTTCTAGTTGGTAAAGGGGGATTCTTTGAGTTTTCTCTCCCTTCTGTTGAAGCATTTCCCTGCTGGAAGGGGAGAGGGCGAGGGAGGAGGTGGAGGGAGGGGTCGTGGTAGGATGGAAATGAACACTGAGATACAGTTATGGCTCTGTCTGATGCAGGGGAACAGGGTCACAGGAAGACAGGGCCAGTTGTAAGGGATAAAGGCTGAACGCCCAGATAATGAAATTCCTGCTTGTTTGATTTTTCAGAGTTGGAAGGATATGAGAGCACATTTGGTATCCAAAAATACACTTCTGTTCAACTCACACTATTTGGAGGTTCAAAGTGTAATTTCTGGCACTTTCTGATTTAGGAAGCTTAGACTTGGGCATGAAGGCAGTTGATTGTAGTCATCAAAAATAGCCCTGTTTTGGTTGTGAATGCTAAATAAAATAGAAAATATACTTGCTCAAGTTAATTTCTACACATTAGTGTTCATAGTTCTTATAGGTCTTATTCTGCAGGCAGAATAATCAAGGCAGTATCAAACCTGAGAGGAAGTATTGGACAGATAATCATAATTTTTTAAAAGTCCTTCCTTTTTATAGTTAAAAAAAAATGCATGTACCCACTTTAAGAATCCCCTAGACTTCCCACACTATGCCTAGAATAAGGACTGTACTTTCCATCCTATTTCCTGATACAGAGTGTATTACAATGGTCAAACTAAAATGCAGAAACGAGAGAACAAACCAGAAAACTGAGGCCTTTGAATATCACCCTGGCATCAATTGTCTTAATATTACCAGCCAAAAACAAGTTTAAAGCTAAAAATATTAAGCTACATGCCTCAGTTTTCCCCTTTCCTCTCTGTGTACAGATATAATCTGATTAAGAAAATTTGTAAAAAGATGATTGCCTTAAAAGTAACCGGATTTCCTGCTGTATAAAAAGCTGCTGTTTCTTGCCAAGCTACAGGCCAGTTCTTTTCGGCCCCCTGCATTATTAAAGAATATATTTGAGTTGTTTGATTGTGATCTTCATATTGTGTTATTGGTACAACTCCAAATGTGGCATGAAATCTTATGTGTCAATATTGCAACTTACTAGAAATAACAAAAACAAAAAGAATAATTCATCAAAACCTTTTAAATAAAACTACAACACTGGGTCATGTAGCAACAGACCAATAATAGATCAACAATCACTGAACACAAAAAAGATTATCAGTTCCACATGTTTTGTTGACTACAGCATCAACATCACAGCATTGAATAATGCCAGATATTTCTGATGAACTCAATTTGCAAGGAATGTTTTGGCTATGTATTCTCTTGGAATGATCATCTTTATTTGAGGGAAGATGTTTGCAGACATTAGTTTTTACTTTAAAGCCCATAAAATAACTTCACAGTATCAGTGACAGACCACATCTACTCCAAAGGAAAAGAACCACCTCACTCCTATCAGACCTTTAAAGAAAACGAAGCAAGGAAAAGACTCTCTAAGATGTTGGTAAGACTAGTTAGGATTGGACTTAAAAATTGATAGGCATATTTGAGCAGAAATGACAATGTATGAAGAAAAGTTATTGGACCACACAAGGTAACCAAACAGCTGAGTGACAAGTAGGCCAATCACCAGTGCTGACCCAATCGTAGCGTCCCTGGATCCCAGTCAGAAACTGGGCTCTGGGCACAGCTGGAGGCTCTGGTGGTCAACTGGGCACTGAGAGGTCGGAAGGAATGAATGGATCTACTCTT
>NW_006779398.1:693622-748733 GCF_000442215.2 Lipotes vexillifer | reverse complement strand
TCTTTCCCCAAGCCTCGCTGTCCCCCCTCATCGCAAAGTTGGAAAACAGTCAACCAGAGCTGTTCTTGGTCCTCCAACCAAATCCCGCCTATGGGCATGTGCAGTTGGCTCACAAAAATTGAATAGGTTGTCAACATTTAAAAGTCAGGAGATTATACTTAGAAATATAGATTTAGGATTCTTCTTTAAAAAATTGGCCAATCTGACAAAACTAAGTGTATTCTCACAAGTTCACAAGGACATGTTTATGTGTGCCCTTCTACTTGCCATGGTCCTTACACTATCTTTCTTATCCCCACCCAACCTGCTTTGAACATTTATCTTATCCACCTGCTGTCTTGCAAACATTTGAATTGTGCACTATCGGTTTTTAGGTAGTTCTGCATGTATGTTCAGTAAGAAGACTGAACTGGCTTTTCTTTTATGCTGTCCTAGTTTAGGGTGCATGTTACGGCTACATAAAATTAATTTGATAGCATTTTCTCTTTTTCTTTCTTGGAAGCAAATTTTATAATATGTGGATTGTCCCTTATAAGTTTGAGAAAACATTTCTAAAACAATTTAAAACTAGTTTATTTTTGAATAAATAATTTTTGACTAATGTAATTTTTCTTTATTCAATTTTATTTCTTTATATCTTTTAGAAAAGTATTTAATATTAGTTTGCTAATTTATTGGCACAATTGTCTTGATTTTAAAAATGTATCTTATAATGTCTTAAAATATCCACTCTATAGTTGTATCTTTAATTTTTTTATGTTAATCTTACTATAGCTTTTTCTATTTTGTTCATCTTTTCAAAAGATAGGATTATTTTCTTTAAACATTTCTATTGGTTCTATTATTATTGGTTATGGTTTCTATGCCAATAATGTATACTTTTGCTTTTATTATTTCCTGTGTTCTAATTCTTGAGCTGATTCTAGTTCTTGAATGTTTAAATAAGTTATTTTCCAATTTTCTTAATTATTTAATGAATGTAATTTAAAGTTATAATCTTTTTCTAAGATGTGGAGTCAGGGCACAAATAAAATCTATGGTCCACATGTGCATCTCATATTTTATAGAATATTTTAAATTTCCTTTAGTTCTTAGTATTTTCCAATTTCCAGTGAAATATTTTAATCCATAAATTATTTAATTTTATTTTCTTCTTTTTTAGAAACATTGAGTAAGGAAATTGGCCATTTTGTATGTTAATTTCTGACTCAATTCAATTGTGGTCAGAGAAAGTAGTCTGTATGTTATGTGCTCTTTGGAATTTTTTGAGTTTGTGGCCTTATAAAGGGTCATTTTTTAAGTCCATTTTAGCTTGAAAAAGTAATATATATAATATCACAATATATATTTCATTTACTAATTTTATTGTTCAAATCTTCTATGACTTACTAAATTTCTGTCAGTTAAATCTATTGGTTTCTAAAGCATGTGTTAAAATCCATACTATAATTATTGATTGTCAATTTCCCCTTGAAATTTTATCCATTTTGCATTAGATAATTTGAAGTCATATTGTAATATGCACAAAGTAAATGATTTCTCTGTTTTGCTAGAAGCTTATTCATATTTAAAAGTATCTACTATACCTAGCTATGACTATTAGTCTTTTTTTCCTAAATTTTCTTTTGTCTTGATATTAATACTGTTCTATTCATTTAACTTTGGTTAGAATTTTATGCTATATCTTTTTACATCTCTTTATTTTCAGCAATTCTGAATCATTTGGCTTAGGTGTATCTCTTGTGAATAATATGTGACAACCTTTTTGTTTGTTTATTTTTTTTTAGATATTTCAGTAGATTTTTCTTTAGTAGCAGGTATAGTCCATTTATATTTATTGAAATTATTGATACATTTAGATTTATTTCTACAGTCTTTTCCCATTTTATATGCTTTTAGGCATCCCCCTCACCTTTTTTTATGCTCTGATGATTTAGAAGCTACAAATTACATACAAGTAAATAAATTATAAATGTATATAATTTATGTGTGTATATACAGATAACACATACATCCACAGTCGTTTCTTGGTCTCTGCAGGGGATTAGTTCCAGGACCCCCTCGGATGCCAAACTTCTCAGATGCCCAAGTCCCTTATATAAAATGGCATAGTGTTTTCATATAATCTAACATCCTCCCGTACAATTTAAATCATCTCTAGATTACTTATAATACCTAATACAATGTAAATACCATGTAAATAGTTGTAAATAAAATGTAAATGCTATGTAAACAGTTGCCAGTGCATGGCAAATTCAAGTTTTGCGTTTTGGAAATCTCTGAATTTCTTTTTGGAGGGGGTGAATATTTTTGACCTGAGGTTGGTTGAATCCAAGGATGCAGAACCTGAGGATATGGTGGACCAGCCACCTGTACATAGATATGTTTGTGTGTGAATACAATCTTATATGCTGATCACATTCTTATACATGCACATACAAATAAACATTTTTCTTTTCTTATTATTTGGAATTACATATTTTTAAAAGAAAAGTTATTTTTATAATCAATTACATTGAATAGTTTCTAAGCTTACTGTAACTGTGAATAACTTCAGGCTATATCCTATTCCTTCTCTCTGGGTAATGTTACTTGGAATTTATACATTGTTAGTTCCACCCATATTCCACTGGCCAAAATCAAGGGGTCAGGGAGGTATATACCACCCACCCCGGTAAGGGTAGGGAGGAAAGATTTGTAAACGAATAATACCACCTACCACAATAGCTAAAATTACTTCTTTCTTGTAGATTTGAAAAGTTCTTCTTTATCCCTGATCTACCACAATCATGATTTGTTTTTTATTTCAACTGTTTGGCAGTTAGTGTGAACCTTTTAATTTAAGCTCATATTTTTCTTCAATTTGAGAAAATTTTCATATGTTATCTATTTTAATATTTTTTATAGGCCATTCCTTTTATTAACTTCTTCTGGAATTTCTTTTAAACATCTGTGAACCTGTTCACTCTACCTTGAATGTGTCTTAGCTTCGCTTTTCTTTTTTTAATTTATCTCTTTCTTCTCCTTAGTTACATTCGGGACAAGCTGCTACATTATCTATCTAGTCTCACTTTGTGTCCAATTTGGACACAATGTCTATTGACCATTTTTCAATTAGCTAATTTATCATTTTTAGTACTTCTATTTCTTTCTTTTGGTTACTGTTTGTTGTTTTATTTCTACCTGGTTTCAGGTTTTTTCACATTTTTCTTCACACATAAGCTCCTCTGCATCTTCTCTCCTTCTTATCTCCTTTTCTCCATATCAGTAAAAGAAGAATCTCTCCTTCTACCCAAGTCTAATCTGATGTTTTGTTTTGTTTTGTTTTGTTTTTTTGCGGTACGCAGGCCTCTCACTGTTGTGGTCTCTCCTATTGCGGAGCACAGGCTCTGGACGCACAGGCTCAGCGGCCATGGCTCACAGGCCCAGCCGCTCCGCGGCATGTGGGATCTTCCCGGACCAGGGCACGAACCCGTGTCCCCTGCATCGGCAGGCAGACTCTCAACCACTGCGCCACCAGGGAAGCCCTAATCTGTTTTTTTTAACTGTCTCTACATCCCATTTTCTTCAGGTCCTTCTATTTATTTATTTTGTTTTTCTTTTCTTTTCACTTGTCTCTAAACTCTATTTTTCTATTATGTCTCAGCCTCTAGCCTTCAAGAATGGCCAAGTCTAGTTGATCTTTAAAAATCAAACAAATCTTACATCCCTCTAGCTGTTACCCTCATTTTCCTCTTCATACTTAGTATTACTGGGAAATCCTCCCTCAGGCTTCAGTTAACCATGCCTTTGAAAAAATTAGAAAAAGTTGCTAATTCCTTAGGATGTATACTACCTTGTAACTGGGCATATGATGCACTAAATAGACCAAGTGGGTATATTTAGCCCACACTTGCCTACTTGATGGGAGTTCTCAAGCAAGACGCTCCCTGCATAATCATACTCAGCAACCCTCACAATCCAATCAATCCTCAAAGTCCTAAAGTCTGGCTACTCTACTACATGTTGAAAGAAAGAGCTACCCTAGGGTACCAATGACCACCAGGATGTTAAATCTCAGTAACTCTCTTTGATTCTTCTGTTGCCTAATCCCTCTGTGAATCTGATGCCAGTGACCAACTTCCCCCACTTATTTCTGAAATCACCTTACCTCTTGGTTTTTAGAGTGCTAATCTTCTGGATTTATATTTAACTTTTACCTGCAGTCACCACTTCCTCTGCCTACTCCTTAAATGTTAATGTTTCCCAGATCTGTAAGTTTTACCTCATCTTTTATATATTTTTCTGGTTTATCTCATCCACTTTCATAGCTTCAACTAAGACCTGGTAAATCTCAGATCTTCCTCTTTCACTCACATCTGAACCAAGCCCTCAACACTCAATATATGTCTGATCTTGGATAAACCACAGATAACTGTACTCGATGTGTCCAAAAATAAATTCACCATTTTCCATGTAAAATCTCATCCTTTTCCTGAATTTCCTGTGTTGGTTTTTGGCACCACTCTACATCCAGTTGTTAAAGCCAGAAACCTAGACTCTCTTTCCTTATTCTTCACATCCAAAATTCACTGAGTCATATCTACCATTTACATTTCTTAAATAGTCCTTGAATTTGCCCCGTCTCCTCCATCTCTGTTGCCATTGCCTTGTTCAGGCCTCTTCCTGGATTATAACAAACCCTCATAGTTGGCCTCCCCATTTGCACTCTTGCCTGTTTCCAATGCAATCTCTAAACTGCAGCCAGAGTGTTTCCACTATGATAATCAGAACAAGTATCCCACTGGTTAAACTCGCCCTAAGGTGCCACACTGAAGTATGCCTTACCATAAACTATCAGGTCTTTCACACTTGGTCACCCTGTAAACCTCTGAATGCAGTATTCTCCACATTGCACATTATGTTCTTGTTATAGTGATATTCTTGTAAGTACATAGCTCTTCTAATTCAGCATGTGTTGGTCCTCACCTCCACGTGCTCTGGCTAATGATCACCTACCTGTGAAGGCTGAAGAGAAGGGTCATTTCACTTGGGCAGCCTCTTTCTTATGATCTGTCAGAGCAACCTGCTTACATCTATTACATATAACAGCATATTACAACCACATTTACACATCCTGCTTCCCCTCTCTTATTCATCTGTTTATTATGTTGAAAAATCTAGCATATATTATCTGTCATAACACACGCTCATCAGTTTGAAGAAATTAATAGGTAATCATAATTTAATGCAGTGTAGCATGTGAAAGCTCTCAATATCTACCAAATATACAAATAATTTATTATCATGTGAAACAAGCAATATTTTAAGATGAGAAATGTGGAAACTAAAGAGGTCATAATAATTTTGGATGTTAACACGGGTTCTGAAAGATGTGAGAATAACCAAAGATACGAGTACTTAAAATAAAGTTCTTTTGTTTTCTCCACCATCATGTCAAAGTTTCCTGAAGGCATCAGCAGACACTTTCCCCAAGTCTTTATTCATTTTTTAAAACTCCCTGTGCATTAAGCCAATAAAACCTAAGAGGGTTTCTATGGCAGGTGAAAGAAAGTGCGCGATGACTTTGATGACACAGTAACTGAGGTGAGAATTTTACTGAATTCTTTATTTTATTTTATTTTTGAAACTAACAAGAATTTATAAATAGTGGAGTCAAATAGACCTATGTTTCTGTTTCTTCTTCATCATGGAGGGAGATTTCTAGTCATCTGTCAGAAAAGTAATAGGTTTAAACATTTCCCCTTTTGGAAAACAGAAATGTGGCTTCTTTATTAGGTGCTCAGTCCTGATATGGTATTAACATCACCTGGACTTCATTCATCATTGGTTTAAAAGCACCTGATACCTTGTAATACTCTTAACAGTAGATGATGCTTCAACATGCTTCCTGACCCTATAACCCTATAACCATATTTTCAAGTGTATTTGTCCTGTGCTTCTACCTTAGAAGCAGAAGGAAGGGCACACAACCAAAGACAGTCTACAGCCTCCACATCATGTAAAGGGGCTAAGAGGAAGAAGTACAGAGCAAGTTCATCCACTCAAGTAAAGCTTTATTTTGAATATGTGATTTTCTTTCATAGGCCAAAAAGATTGCTATGCCAGATTGTAAAGTAATAGAAATAAGAATAAATATAAAAACAAAAATTATTCTTTAAACATATTTAAACATATTTATGTGGAAGGATAATTTTTTTATGTTGGTGTTTAGAATTTTTCCTCCTCTCCATTCAAACAGCCTATTCAATGTGTTCATTGTCTCAGAGATGAATGTGACAGAGTAAAAAGTTGAGAAAAGGAGAATCATATGCAGTTTATTTGTAAAATCCTAAGGCCTTAGGGATATGGAAAAGACTTAGGTCATGGGCAAATTTGGGGTAGAAACATCTGGTGTGAGAGAATGAAGTTTCTTCCTACCAGAAAGGGGTATGATGAGAACAAAGATATTGAGAGGTGGTGTGGCGGGAGAGCTCTGAAGGAAAGGGATGTGGAGATGAAGAATATTTCTGCAAAGGGCCTTACTCTCAGCTTTTCAGCAGTGTGGGAGCTAAACCTGCATCAGTAGACTACACAGTATCCATGGTCACCAGTGCTCTGGGGCTGCCTAGGAGCTGAGTGGTCGTATGTAAACTGTCCAACCCACATTTGGCCCCTGTGCATTGAGGCCAACAGGGCTGAGATCATTCTTTCCAATTTGCTGCTCTTGTCTGGCAGAGAGTTCTCCTCTCTGCCATCACTTCCCTCAGTATGTGCTCAGCATGAATGATGTTGTCCATAATCTGGAAATGTCCTTGAATCACCTCTTTGACTCCCCTAACATTCCAGAACATCCATAAACCAAAAAGCACATTTCCCTGGACAGCAAGCAAGGAGGTGAGCATTGAGGAAACAGAAAGTCCCTGCACCTGTATTGGTGGGAGTCAGGGTGAGGAAGCCGGTGGTGCTGAATGGAACCAGTCCCTGGAACCAGCAGATTCTTCAGTGGCAGGGGTAGGGAGAAGTCCTTCTTTTACATAAGGTATTTCTCGCAAACATGTTATCTGGGTGTGCATTTTACATTTACATTTCTTTTTTAGACATTTTATGTTGCTGTTAAATGAAGCTGGTAAGTCTTACATAGAGTATTTTGTTCCTAGATATGATATACCCCCTGTTTTACAGAAGAAATTGCATACTAGGCACCCACAAACTTATTTGCTTGGTTCGCACAGTGTCTGAGTTAGAATTAGCTACTAGAATTTGCATATTTGGAGCTTTCAAATGAAAATCCAGGTTCCTGACTACTCTTGTAAACCTGGATGATTGAACAGCACTGGGACTGTTCTTGCATAGCAGCAATTGACTACAGCTGAGTAGATGCTGGTACCTTAAGACAAAGTGCTCTTCAGCCACTGTGCCCACAGCCATTTTATTCATCTCCCTTCCTCTCTGGAAACTTGAAGGCATTTGAGTCTAAGAATGCTTGCATGAGAAAGTTTAATATCCCCTCCAAGAATTATCTAGTCTTTCAACTTCAAGATGAAGCATGGTACACTAATAAATACTTGCTATACACACATATATGCTTAAGCAAAAATGCAAACTATACATATAATCATGAATCAAGTCATCCTCAAGTGTGAATTATTAAAAGGGAGACATGTTTCCTATAACGAAAGAAAGCCCTCTAGGATTTAAAATACAAGGAATGTACAGAGAAAGTGGACAGCATATGTGTAGCTGCGACACAATGGGTCAATTAAAGAAGAAATTTTGCACAGATATTCTAGAAGAATAGCCAGTTTTCCCTTTAGAAAAACTAGAGTTGCCCATGCAGAGCATAGGGAAAGTTCTGAGAGACAGAATAAGGACAAGACTCCGTCATTAGATTAGTAGACCTGTGACAACTTGTTAACATTTCATTTAAAAATTCAGCTCTCAACTTATGAAACTTTTCCAGGGGAAGAGTTAAAAAGATCCTTTCCTGAGAAGAACCTTTCCTTGCTAAATTAGTAAGAATTCTAGTCATTTAAGCAATAATGATTTATAGACACCATTGTCCTCATTGCTCCTTAAATAAATGTAAAAGAGAACTCAGGATGTTTCTTTGGCCCAGATAAATCAGAATTTATGGAATTACATAAATACACTCAGAAATTCAATGGTAAGCCTTTACCTTATCTCCTATCTTTATCATGCGTTTGCAATACATTATAAAGACTTACAGCTGGCACACAGCAAGTAAAATGTGTTGGAATAGAAAATTTTAATTGACATAACTTTACTGCAAATACTTGATGAATGGCAAAATGTCAGATTTCTCTCTTTGTTGTCTTGCTAAAATGGTCTAACTTTAAAGAGAATGTGAGGGCTTCCCTGGTGGCACAGTGGTTGAGAGTCCACTTGCCGATGCAGGGGACGCGGGTTCGTGCCCTGGTCCAGGAAGATCCCACATGCTGCGAAGCGGCTGGGCCCGTGAGCCATGGCCGATGGGCCTGCGCGTCCCGAGCCTGTGCTCTGCAACGGGAGAGGCCAGAGCAGTGAGAGGCCCGCGTACCACAAAAAAAGGAGAAAAAAAAAAAAAGAGAACATGAAATGTCAAGGCATCAGAAAAGTCTTCTGTGTCTCACTTCTTTTTAAGGCCTTTTTAATTTTTATTATTTGCTATGAGTCAATATACTTAATAAAAAGCTTTCATTACTCTGAATGTTTTTAAAATATTTTTTGAGAAGGTGAGCTATTGAGGTATTGTGTTCCATAAGGTTCTTCCTATTTTATTTCTTATTGACAGCTGTTTATGCTGAAGGTTACTAACATTTCCAAAGTGCTTAGTAAGTATTGACTAAATCTGAAGATTATGAAGGTTTATACATTTAACATATGTGATGTGACCTTAATCTGCTCAAGTCTAAAACAAAAATTTCATAAATACCCATTAGCTCCTTGGAGATGATTTTTTGTTTCCTGGGATGCCTATCTGGCTCATGGATCAGAAATTTTAAATGCAGCAGAAAAATATGTCTTAAAAAAAAAAAGGCATTTGTAGCATGATGAAAATGTTCTATAGTGCTTTTAGGGAAGTCCATTCAATTTCACTGACATTCATAAATGATGACTAATGCATTCAAATAGAATGAGTAATTTACCAAATTACAGACATTTGGATGGGCTCAGAATGAAGATCTTGTTTGTTTGGGTATGTCCTGAAGTGAATCTCAATGAGGTGTACTTCATTATGCCTGAATCTACAAATAGGCTTCAGTCACAATCTGAACAAAAGCCCTGACATGTAAATAAATGTGTGAATGATGGCCAGCTACATTACTCTTTTTGTCCCCAGCCCACTCAGAGATAGTCAACCCCTTCAAAAATATCAGTCACAAATAGATGGCACCATTGTACTTATCGCACAAGTGCCATAGAAGGCTGCTCTTGGCATGGCGTAGCTGTCATGTTTACCCTCCTCTTGACCACAAAAGCCAGGTACACAAACCATAAGTTCCCTCTTCCATCGTCTGTGTGCCACTCTGCAAAAAAGTGGTCCCTAACAACATTTTCTCCACATCTGCATGCTAGTGACTCCCATGTGATTAGTAAGCTCTGAACCTCAAGGTGCTTCTTTTAAAGGGTTTCCACCCTTTGCTATAAACCAGAGATGAAGAGCTGCAGCAAACCCAATTTCCAGTGGTAGTAACATATGCATTACTATGTGCCCTATGATGCTGCCCCAATTTTGTACACATTTTCACTCTTTCTTTAAAAATAAGAAATTCCAGGTGAAAAAATAAAATCTGGTCCTTCCCAGAACTGTTTCAACTGTATCCCCAAATAAATTAGACCTAGTGTATGTCTAGTCCAACAAATTCGGAACATTTGATAAATTTGAGAAAATAAAAAATAACCTTTGCCTCTGATAAGCTGAACTGAATTAGTAGAGTACATTTTTTTCTATAGGCAATTACATCACTTCTTCAACCTCAGTTACAAATGACTACCTCATTGGATTTTGCTAATAAATGGAAATCTTACTAACACCATGTCCAAAGCAATACTATAATTGTCTATTTTTCCTTCCAGAAGTTATGATCCTGTCTGTTTTTAGCCTGTTCATTCTGATGCTTCATTCAAACACACAGTGTACAAATATATAACAGATATAGGCACACACGCTGCAGACAGAGCAGTGAGTAAGGCAGAAGACATATATTGACCAAACAATTGGGAGTGATATGGGCTATACAGTAGATGTACAAAATGCTATGGAAGATTACCACAGAGGAACCAAACCTAGTCTTAGGGAACAAGGATGGTTTCTCTAAGGAATGATATTTAAATTGAGTCTTGAAAGATGAGGGTGCTGACTAGGTGGATGAGTAGCATGAGCATGTAGGAATGTCCCAAGTGAAAAGAACCGTATGTCTACAAGTTTCAGAATAAGGAGGATAATAGCATTTTCAATGAACTGCTCAAAAGCTAGTGTGGCTGCTGGAGTGGAGAGAGGGGCAGAGAGTGGCCAAGGATGAAGTGGGAGAGGCAAGCATGAGCCAGATCATCCTGGGCCTTAGAAACCCCATCCAAGCATATAGACCTTACCCTAGAGATGACTGAGAGTCACTGGGAGGTATATGAGTTTGCTAGGGCTGCCATAAGGAAGTACTATAGAGACTGGGTGGCTTAACCAAGAAATTTATTTTCTTCCACTTCTGGAGGCTAGAAGTCCAAGATCAAAATATTAGCAGGGGGCTTCCCTGGTGGCGCAGTGGTTGAGAGTCCGCCTGCTGATACAGGGGACGCAGGTTCGTGCCCCGGTCCGGGAAGATCCCACATGCTGCAGAGCAGCTGGGCCCGTGAGCCATGGCTGCTGAGCCTGCGCGCCCAGAGCCTGTGCTCTGCAGCGGGAGAGGCCACAGCAGTGAGGGGCCCTCGTACCGCAAAAAAAAAAAAAAAAAAAAATATTAGCAGGGATGCTGAGGCCTCCTTCCTTGGCTTGTAGTTGGCTGTCTTCATGTGATCTTTTCTCTATGTGAGTCTGTCCTACTCTGCTCTTCATGTAAGGACAAAAGTTCTATTGGATTGGGGGCCACCCTAAGTACCATTTTAGGTACTTGTTCAAAATCTGTCTGCAAATACAGTCACATTCTGAGGTACTAGGCTTTAAGGCTTCAACATATGAATTTCGTCAGGGTTGGACACAGTTCAGGCCATAAGAGAAGGCTGAGCACAGGACAGTGACATGACCGCAGTTATGTGTTACATGTTCACTCTGGTTGCAACCTGGATGGAGCAGAGGGGCAAGAGGAGAGCAGAGTGCCATGGAGGAAGCCTCTGCTGTGATCCAGGAAAGAGGTCAGATGGGTGGGGCCCAGCTTTGTTTTCTGAGAAGGACTATGGCCTTGGGGGCTCAGTCCAGAGGAGAGGTAACCTGGAGAAGGGATGCTTTCTACTCTGTGCCAGGAGGGGAGAGGAAAAGGAAAAGAGGCAAATGGAGGTAGATTTGTAGATATGATGGCAGGAAGTTGAAGTGGTTCGCTTTCATGGTTTCTATTTTAATTTTCTGTGAAATAAGACATCTGCTAGGAACAAGAAGAAAGCAAATTGCAGATGTGAGTTGAGCAGAAAATGTTTTAAATTGCCATTCCAGAGAGTGGGGAAGAAAGCTAAAAAAAAAAAAAATCTCATTAGAATTTCTATGAAGTGTTAAAAGCCCCATTAAGGTGGGTGACCATGGATTTAAAATGGCACAAATGCCCCCCAGTTTTGTGTTTTTTCCATCTGTGCTGGACTGGGTGGGCACAGAGGTGGAGGGGCAGAGTTGGATTCTTCCAGGATTGGGGTTTCTCTGGCCAGAGAGTATGGTCCCTGGGGTTGCTGGAGGAGTTCTGGGCCATAACTGTTCCAGCTGAACTCCTGGGCATTTCCCAGGTGCTTGGAATTTGAAGCTACAGTTTAGCAGAGAAGGATGGGGTAGTAGGTGTTTGCTTACAGGGCTGCTGAAATGACAACCTCCTGGAAGCATTTTACTTTGTGGGAACCCTGTTCATCTTGAAGCACGCACATACATAAGCCATAGCTCCACATATCCGGCCTCAAAAGATACACTAAGTCTTTTTATATTTCAGCTATTTAAAAAGTCTGCTTGGCTGCACATTTCCCTGAATAGGAAACATGCTTAGAATTTAATAAAACAAGTATTATGTTCATGCCACGTAGCATATAACGAAACACAAGATATGATGAGGGGTTTCTGACTAGACTCCCTCTTCCTGTTCTACCTGCTATAGTTCCACTAGGCTTTTGTATCATGCTGGCTGTGCTGGAAATTGAAAAAAATTTTCTCCTCTGAAAAATTATAGTAATCGCTAGGAGTCTGAATGCAGAGGGAAGGTGTCTCAGAATGCCTGGAAATTTAATGCTTCACTTCCATCAGCCCATGTGTCATGAGGATCCTTCCATTCCAAATTATTCCATTGCCTTCCTGCCACCCACTCCCCAGCACACACACAGACACACATGCACAAATAATGTCACAATATCAAGCTCGTCAGAACCACAGGAGCTCAGATTTCACATATCTGAAAGGGAAGGAATTTTAGAATATAAATTCCACAACACAAATTGTTTTTACATACGCTACTACTTACTGTGTTTTGTAGCAGGATATGAGCTCTTGGTGTGAAATGATAATGACAAGGGATTTGCCAATAAAAAGAAGCCAGATACTGTAAAATATTGTCCAAACAATGCATCGCTCTAAGATAACGCCTAGACATTTTAGAGCACAGTATGCTTTTCTGAAACTGACACTTGAAACAGGCATTGCATTTTCTAAATAACTGCATTGACTTCTGTGTTAAAATTCATGATACAAGCTACAATATCAGAAATGGGAAACTTCAGAGAGTATCTACTGTGTGTTCATCCTAGAATATAAAAACATAATATAATCTTTCTTAAAAAATATAAGCTAGCCTTCCATTATTTAGTTTGTGATGGCAAACAGGAAAAAGTGATGCTACCAGCATCAAGAACTCTCTTGAATTTCATTTCTGGTAATAATTAGAGACCTGAATTGGTGAGGAAGGAAGAGGCAGAAATAACAGAACATGTCTGGATGGTATTTTTATTAGATGGTATCCTCAGAGAATCACTTATTATGTGGCATTCCAAAGATAATGAATAGGACCCCCCAAGTTAAAGACCCAACTGAGCCAGAATTATGACAGCTGGCCCCCTTGCAGTGATGGTAACCAATCTTCTATTTTCAAGGCCTTTCATTAATTTAGACATGTGTTTCTACAATGTAGTGCCATTTTAGTTTCAGGTCATTCAAATATAAATGTATTATATATAGAAACATATTCTATAATTCTTTTCCCTCTGTATAGAATTCTTGGGAGAGAAAAAGGGAAGAAAAAAATATATATATATATTTAGCTTAATAGATGTTTTATTTTATAAACCCACAGAGGTAAAAAAAATGGCTTTGAATTCTAAAGCCAAAGAGCTTTTTTTTTTTTGTCTATCTGTAAGGAAGGTAGTTTTCAAATCCTCCAATTTTCAGATTCTAAAAAAATCTCACACTGTTTACATAAATCCTTCATGCAACATAAAACAGTCTTACAATGGTTTGACTCCCTTGCTTAAAATCTAGATCCATACTCTGTTCGCTAATGATTCCAGCACTTCCTACACACACACACACACACACACACACACATATATATATATATATATATATGGTGTATAACAGCCGGGAATATCTATCACAGGCTCACACTGTCTTCTAAGTGAGAGCAAATCCTCCTTCATATGCCTCTCCGTCAGGTATTTCACAACCTCCTTAAGAGGAAATTCCTACAGAAGGAAATACTTTAAGTTTTGTAGAAAAGAAGCAAACTTTAAGTTTTGTAGAAAAGAAGCAAATTTACCTATAGAAATAAAAGAGTCGTAGTCCTTTTGAATTTTGGAGGATTCCTCGCCTGGCTCTTTATTTGCTTTCTTTCTTTTGCACTACAGAAACAATTCGGATGTTATATGTTTTAAACACGTCCTATTGCCATACCAAGATCTTATTTCATTTGCGAAAATTAATGGTTTAAAAGAAGAAAAGAAACAAAAGAAAGATAGTTCTACAAAGCTATTTTACCAAAATTAAACGACTATTAAAAAAAACACGTGGCAAACAGACCTAAGAGTTTGTTCTAAATTGGAAGTGTTACACCTTCCAACTCTCAGTTGAAGACCAGAATTACTTCCTTCTGCCTGAGACGGAAAAAAAAAAGCATGCTGAAGGGGTACACAGGCTATTTGCTATAATGTTATTTCAATTTCATGGACCTGTACAATCTTCAGCTGTGATATTATGAAATTATTTTTAGATTTTCCAATAGAATATTTTCCTTTCTTTCCTATTCACTTCCTCCTACACAGAAGCTTGTAACTATGCATATCTAGAAAACAATGAACAGCTTTGCAATCCCATGGGACCTCACCTTTGCCTCTCAGATCAACTTCAATGAATATAGTTTTGGTTATTGCTCAGAAGATCAGGAACTATGTCTCCTTAGGATAAGTATCACTCTGCTTCCTATTAGCCCAGACCGTGTGTTCTTCGCATGGAATTTCCTCTATCGCCATACCCACTTCTACCCTGGAGTCAGGACTGAGCCTGTAGGGTAGGAGTGGAGGTAACACCTTCCCCATGACCTAAGCTTCTCTGTATTGCTCTAGCCTGCTCTAATTGAAATTACCAATGTGGTGGTCTACAGGTAAACTCTCAGAATAGACAGTCTCTTTCCACAATTTTTCATGTCTTTTTGGTGCCGTCTTCCCCTCAGTGTTCATATTCCTAGTTCTCTCCTAATCCCCTCCTCTGAAAACCTACTCTCTGGAGAGGTATGCAGAACCTTCACATGAATCTGCAAACACTTTAACATGACTGAATGATTCCAATCCTAGGGGTATTAAACTTTAACAGCAAACACAGATACTTAAAGCAAGGAATTGTATCTCCATTTGCATAATTTCAGGCTTGAGCAAGTATGGAGAAATTTAAGGGGTACCACAGAGATTACCCCACGCACTCAATCACTTACTCGGCCTTCATTTTTTCATTCTATAATCATTGAGTGCCTAGAAGTTATCAAAAAGCATTTGTAATCTGGGAGAGGAAGAGAGCTCCCCTAACAAGGAAGGTCATTGAAGTGTTAAAGGGGGAGACAGAGAGAAAGAAAGAAATTCACCTTAGGGTTCAGAGAGGAGATGCAGCTCTAGGTCTGAAAGGTGTGAAGATATTTTCTAGGTAAACAAAGGAGTGAAAGGTTTCTTGGCACCTAAGAATTGCTGTGAGCCACACCTCTAAAACAGGGTGACTTGGGGAAATATGAATTATTCAAGCAAGCTAAGCAGTGAGATGTGAAGCATGATTCAGAAAGAGACGAATCTGGAGAGAAATCAGGGCCAGATCACTGAGGCTTTGTGTGCTTTGTTCATGTGGACCTTATTCTGTATGTCCACACTTCCCAGAATGTGACATGTGTGTCTTAGTGGAACATGAACGAACTTTAGGTGCGTCTTTTATTTATCTTATTTTGGTTATTTTTACCCAAACATTTTGGGGGAAAATCTTTTAAAAATGAGGTTCTTCAATGCAGGCCATGAGATACTGCTTTTACATCTGCTTTTACATTTACACAAAATGCCCTGTAATACTGCTACTCCTGCTGCTAATAAAAGTATTAAGTATTTTATGACATAAATAAAAGGATATGTCAAATGAATAATGACACAAGTGGTACATGGACATGGCAAAAACCCTAAAAGTGGTACACAAATAAATTCAGTTGGAGAAACATTAAAGCAGCTAGTAGGAGGCTGTTAGGCTTGTCCACTTGGAAAGAAGACCAGCAGCATGGCGTTCCCATGTAGGTCATTGCAAGCCTTCCACCCATGTGCAGTCAGCCCCATTCTGAGTTTCTGCCCAAGGACTGCTTTCCTCAGCCTTCTTTTTGCCTCAGGAAAGTACCAGGTGTTAGTTTAACAGCTTGTGATATGAAGGAAAAGATTTAAGGGGTTTTTGGTGAATGACATTGGTATTCATTTAAATTCAATCAACAGTTAAGCATTTATGTTGAGCAAAAAGCAGTGGATCTTACTTCCCCTTTGCACATGTGTATATGTATTGATATATATGTGTGTGTGCACACGCAAGGGTGCACACACGCATGCACACACATACACAGAACAAGGTAGGGACATCTCTTTCTGGAACTCAGTCAAAAATGATTCCTTTCCACTCCAATAGCGATCACATTCCAAAAATCATCCAAGGAGACAAAAATCAGAGGAATTGATGTGTCTATGCATTAAAAAAATAATTTGCAGGGTCAGTGACCTGAGCTATCTTGTGTTTATTAATTACATGGATAGTTTAGTCTCCACTAGCTTTCTGTCCCTTCCAATAAAAGCAACTGATGAGATGCTCTTGACAAATCTATTGAACAGACTATTTCTAAACTCCCCAAAGGGAAGGGAACACTGTGGGCAATTTCACATGAAGTTTTGATGGCATTTATGGTCATTATTTAACCACTCAGGGCTTAATAACATATTGACTTATATTGCTCACTAATTATTTTATTAGTAACAGCCTTGTCAATCCAACAAGATTGTAGTTTCAGGAAGGTGAAAGTCATTTATTTCATGTATGTATCAGAGGCCCTTGCGCAGGATTAGAAATACAGTAAGTTCTAGATAAATATGTGTCTATTCATGTTACAACATGTAGTCTATTTCTTACTAGGGTACAGAGGGAACATAGGATATGGATGGGGAAAATTGTGAGGATGATTAGAGGACTTGGAAAATATGAATTAAAACTAATTATCCTTGCACATAGGCTGTACCTAGCATGAGAGAGAGATTGATTGAAAGACAGACAGACAGAGACAGACAGAGACAGAGAGAGAGATTGATTGAGAGAGAGAGGAATTAACAATCCCTTAACAGTTACTATGTGCCAGAAACTATGCTAAGTTTTTACATGTTAACACACTTAAGCGTCACAACAGAGTAGGGGGACAGGTGTTATTTTTCCCCATTTTACAAATAGGAAACTGAGATTGGCAAGGCATTAAAAAAAATATTTTATCTTTCATCTAAGTTTTCCTTCCTTCCTACTTACTTTGTTAAAAAATTATTTTTAGAGGCTTATGAATACATGGAATAAATATTTTTAAACTCAATAAGAATACAGACCCATAAAATATAAAACATATGTGAAGAAACAAAGTCAGATAAAAGGTGTGAATAGATCAGCCCCAAAGAAAAACCTTACATGGGGCTTCCCTGGTGGCACAGTGGTTGACAGTCTGCTTGCCGATACAGGGGACACGAGTTTGTGCCCCCGTCCGGGAGGATCCCACATGCTGCGGAGCGGCTGGGCCCGTGAGCCATGGCCGCTGAGCCTGCGCATCCGGAGCCTGTGCTCCGCAACGGGAGAGGTCACAATAGTGAGAGGCCCGCGTACCGCAAAAAAAAAAAAAACCTAAAAAAAAAACCTTACATGGTTATCAGAGTAGAGTTTCATGGCTGTGGCAAAGTGAGGGACAACTAATTCTTTATTATTCATCATCAGAAAGAAGCAGCACTCTACTTCCTCAGCTTTCCTACTATACTAGAAAGGGCCCAAATCACCTAGCTGGTAATTGTCTTGGAAAGAGTCCCAAGTCTGACTAGCATCATTTCTCATGGTGTGCCCTCATATGGAAGCTCTCTGGCACAAAATGACTGATTTCACCTCACTGACATTTTGTCCAAAGGTTTCCTTTTGCATAGTAAATTTTTCTGAGACTAAGTATCAGCACACAGTCCTGATTCTCTGGTCTCACCACGGAAATCACGGTGCTATGTCCTTCTAAACATAGCTGTCCAACTTCCAACTTGCTAGTCAAGCAGATTGCTGTATGGATCATGAGAAAGTGTCACTGGTGATTACTAGGGTATCTCAAATGTGAAAGTGCAAACCCTTGGGTATTCTCAAAATCCAAAAGTATTTCTACAAGAAATTTTTATTGCTGTACTATAGTTTTAATATTTAAAAAAATCCATATCCTAACATTAAAAAATTTTTTAATTCAATGAAAATGAAAATACAACTTAGCAAAGTTTGTGAGTACAGTGAATGCAGTGTTTAGAAAGAAATTTATAGCATTAAATATATACATTTAAAAATAAGAAAGATAGGAGCGGTGGAAAGATGGCGGAGGAGTAAGACGCGGAGATCACCTTCCTCCCCACAGATACACCAGAAATACATCTACATGTGGAACAACTCCTACAGAACACCTACTGAACGCTGGCAGAAGACCTCAGACCTCCCAAAAGGCAAGAAACTCCCCACGTATCTGGGTAGGGCAAAAGAAAAAATTAATTGAAAACAGAGACAATAGAATAGGGACGGCACCTGCACCAGTGGGAGGGAGCTGTGAAGGAGGAAAGGTCTCCACACACTAGGAAGCCCCTTCGCGGGCAGAGATTGCGGGAGGCGGAGCGGGGAGCTTCGGAGCCGCGGGGGAGAGCGCGGCAACGGGGGCACGGAGGGCAAAGCGGAGAGATTCCCGCACAGAGGATCGGCGCCGACCGGCACTCACCAGCCCGAGAGGCTTGTGTGCTCGCCCGCCGGGTGGCGGGGCTGGGAGCTGAGGCTCGAGTTTCGGTCGGAGCTCTGGGAGAGGACTGGGGTTGGCGGCTTGAACATAGCCCGAAGGGGTCTTAATAATTAATTTTAATTTAAAGAACTCTGTTATACTTTACCTTCTTTCTATCTTTCCTTCCTTCCTTCCCTTTTTGAGACAACGAATCGTCCCAAATTGAGGAGGTGGACTTGGAGAGCAAGTTTTATGATTTTTTCCACTTTACCTCTTTTTGTGAGGGTATATGTGTATGCTTCTATGTAAGATTTTGTCTCTATAACTTTGCTTCCACCATTTGTCCTAAGGTTCTATCCTTCCCTTTTTTTTTTCCTCTAAATAATTATTTTTTTAATTCAATAACTTTATTATACTTTATTTTATTTTACTGTATCTTCTTTCTTTCTGTATTTTTTCCTTCCTTCCCTCATTCCTTCCTTCCTTCCCTCCTCCCTCCCTCCCTCCTTTCTTTCCTTCTTGCCTTCTTCCTTTCTTTTCTTCTTTCTTTCTTTCTTCCTTCCCTCCTTCCTTCCTTCCCTCCTCTCTTTCTTTCTTTCTTTCTTTCTTTCCTATTTCCTCCTACTTATACTAATTCTCTCTACTTTCTCTCCCTTTTATTCTGAGCCGAGTGGATGAAAGGCTCTTGCTGCTCCAGCCAGGAGTCAGGACTCTGCCTCTGAGGTGGGAGAGCCAACTTCAGAACACTCGTCAAGAAGAGACCTCCCAGCCCCACATAATATCAAACGGCGAAAATCTCCCAGAGATCTCCATCTCAACACCAGCACCCAGCTTCGCTCAACGACCAGCAAGCTACAGTGCTGGACAACCTATGCCAACCATATAGCAAAACAGGAACACAACCCCACCCACTAGCAGAGAGGCTGCCTAAAATCATAATAAGTCCACAGACACCCCAAAACACACCACCAGACGTGGACCTGCCCACTAGAGAGACAAGATCTAGCCTCATACACCACAACACAGCCACTAGTCCCCTCCACCAGGAAGCCTACACAACGCACTGAACCAACCTTAGCCACTGGAGACAGACATCAAAAACAACGGGAGCTACGAACTTGCAGCCTGCAAAAAGGTGAACCCAATCACAGTAAGATAAGCAAAATGAGAAGACAGAAAAACACACAGCAGATGAAGGAGCAGGATAAAAACCCACCAGACCTAACAAATGAAGAGGAAATAGGCAGTCTACCTGAAAAAGAGTTCAGAATAATGATAGTAAAGATGATCCAAAATCTTGGAAATAGAATGGACAAAATGCAAGAAGCAGTTAACAAGGACCTAGAAGAAATAAAGATGAAACAGACAATGATGAACAACACAATAAATGAAATGAAAAATACTCTAGATGGGATCAATAGCAGAATAAATGAGGCAGAAGAACGGATAAGTGACCTGGAAGATAAAATAGTGGAAATAACTACTGCAGAGCAGAATAAAGAAAAAAGAATGAAAAGAACTGAGGACAGTCTCAGAGACCTCTGGGACAACATTAAACGCACCAACATTCGAATTATAGGGGTTCCAGAAGAAGAAGAGAAAAAGAAAGGGACTGAGAAAATATTTGAAGAGATTATAGTTGAAAACTTCCCTAATATGGGAAAGGAAATCGTTAATCAAGTCCAGGAAGCACAGAGAGTCCCATACAGGATAAATTCAAGGAGAAATACGCCAAGACACATATTAATCAAACTGTCAAAAACTAAATACAAAGAAAGCATATTAAAAGCAGCAAGGGAAAAACAACAAATAACACACAAGGGAATCCCCATAAGGTTAACAGCTGATCTCTCAGCAGAAACTCTACAAGCCAGAAGGGAGTGGCAGGACATACTGAAAGTGATGAAGGAGAAAAACCTGCAACCAAGATTACTCTACCCAGCAAGGATCTCATTCAGATTTGATGGAGAAATTAAAACCTTTACAGACAAGCAAAAGCTGAGAGAGTTCAGCACCACCAAACCAGCTTTACAACAAATGCTAAAGGAACTTCTCTAGACAAAAACACAAGAGAAGGAAAAGTCCTATAATAACGAACCCAAAACAATTTAGAAAATGGGAATAGGAACATACATATCGATAATTACCTTAAATGTAAATGGACTAAATGCTCCCACCAAAAGACACAGATTGGCTGAATGGATACAAAAACAAGACCCATATATATGCTGTCTACAAGAGACCCACTTCAGACCTAGAGACACATACAGACTGAAAGTAAGGGGATGGAAAAAGATATTCCATGCAAATGGAAACCAAAAGAAAGCTGGAGTAGCAATTCTCATATCAGACAAAATAGACTTTAAAATAAGGACTATCAGAAGAGACAAAGAAGGACACTACATAATGATTAAGGGATCGATCCAAGAAGAAGATATAACAATTGTAAATATTTATGCACCCAACATAGGAGCACCTCAATACATAAGGCAAAAACTAGCAGCCATAAAAGGGGAAATCGACAGTAACACATTCATAGTAGGGGACTTCAACACCCCACTTTCACCAATGGACAGATCATCCAAAATGAAAATAAATAAGGAAACACAAGCTTTAAATGATACATTAAACAGGATGGACTTAATTGATATTTATAGGACACTCCATCCAAAAACAACAGAATACACATTTTTCTCAAGTGCTCATGGAACATTCTCCAGGATAGATCATATCTTGGGTCACAAATCAAGCCTTGGTAAATTTAAGAAAATTGAAATTATATCAAGTATCTTTTCCGACCACAACGCCATGAGATTAGATATCAATTATAGGAAAAGAGCAGTAAAAAATACAAACACATGGAGGCTAAACAATACACTACTTAGTAACGAAGTGATCACTGAAGAAATCAAAGAGGAAATTAAAAAATACCTAGAAACAAATGACAATGGAGATACAACGACCCAAAACCTATGGGATGCAGCAAAAGCAGTTCTAAGAGGGAAGTTTATAGCAATACAAGCCCACCTTAAGAAGCAGGAAACATCTCGAATAAACAACCTAACCTTGCACCTCAAGCAATTAGAGAAAGAAGAACAAAAAAACCCCAGAGTTAGCAGAAGGAAAGAAATCATAAAAATCAGATCAGAAATAAATGAAAAAGAAATGAAGGAAACAATAGCAAAGATCAATAAAACTAAAAGCTGGTTCTTTGAGAAGATTAACAAAATTGATAAACCATTAGCCAGACTCATCAAGAAAATAAGGGAGAAGACTCAAATCAATAGAATCAGAAATGAAAAAGGAGAAGTAACAACTGACACTGCAGAAATACAAAAAATCATGAGGGATTACTACAAGCAACTCTATGCCAATAAAATGGACAATCTGGAAGAAATGGACAAATTCTTAGAAATGCACAAACTGCCAAGACTGAATCAGGAAGAAATAGAAAATATGAACAGACCAATCACAAACACTGAAATTGAAACTGTGATTAAAAATCTTCCAACAAACAAAAGCCCAGGACCAGATGGCTTCACAGGCGAATTCTATCAAACATTTAGAGAAGAGCTAACACCTATTCTTCTCAAACTCTTCCAAAATATAGCAGAGGGAGGAACACTCCCAAACTCATTCTACGAGGCCACCATCACCTTGATACCAAAACCAGACAAGGATGTCACAAAGAAAGAAAACTACAGGCCAATATCACTGATGAACATAGATGCAAAAATCCTCAACAAAATACTAGCAAACAGAATCCAACAGCACATTAAAAGGATCATACACCATGATCAAGTGGGGTTTATTCCAGGAATGCAAGGATTCTTCAATATACGCAAATCTATCAATGTGATTAACCATATTAACAAATTGAAGGAGAAAAACCATATGATCATCTCAATAGATGCAGAGAAAGCTTTTGACAAAATTCAACACCCATTTATGATAAAAACCCTGCAGAAAGTAGGTGTAGAGGGAACTTTCCTCAATATAATAAAGGCCGTATATGACAAGCCCACAGCCAACATCATCCTCAATGGCGAAAAACTGAAAGCATTTCCACTAAGGTCAGGAACAAGACAAGGTTGCCCACTCTCACCACTCTTATTCAACATAGTTTTGGAAGTTTTAGCCACAGCAATCAGAGAAGAAAAGGAAATAAAAGGAATCCAAATCGGAAAAGAAGAAGTAAAGCTGTCACTGTTTGCAGATGACATGATACTCTACATAGAGAATCCTAAAGATGCTACCAGAAAACTACTAGAGCTAATCAATGAATTTGGTAAAGTAGCAGGATACAAAATTAATGCACAGAAATCTCTGGCATTCCTATATACTAATGATGAAAAATCTGAAAGTGAAATCAAGAAAACACTCCCATTTACCATTGCAACAAAAAGAATAAAATATCTAGGAATAAACCTACCTAAGGAGACAAAAGACCTGTATGCAGAAAATTATAAGACACTGATGAAAGAAATTAAAGATGATACAAACAGATGGAGAGATATACCATGTTCTTGGATTGGAAGAATCAACATTGTGAAAATGACTCTACTTCCCAAAGCAATCTATAGATTCAATGCAATCCCTATCAAACTACCACTGGCATTTTTCACAGAACTAGAACAAAAAATTTCACAATTTGTATGGAAACACAAAAGACCCCGAATAGCCAAAGCAATCTTGAGAACAAAAAATGGAGCTGGAGGAATCAGGCTGCCTGACTTCAGACTATACTACAAAGCTACAGTAATCAAGACAGTATGGTACTGGCACAAAAACAGAAAGATAGATCAATGGAATAGGATAGAAAGCCCAGAGATAAACCCATGCACATATGGTCACCTTATCTTTGATAAAGGTGGCAGGAATATACAGTGGAGAAAGGACAGCCTCTTCAATAAGTGGTGCTGGGAAAATTGGATAGGTACATGTAAAAGTATGAGATTAGATCACTCCCTAACACCATACACAAAAATAAGCTCAAAATGGATTAAAGACCTAAATGTAAGGCCAGAAACTATCAAACTCTTAGAGGAAAACATAGGCAGAACACTCTATGACATAAATCACAGCAAGATCCTTCTTGACCCATCTCCTAGAGTAATGGAGATAAAAACAAAAATAAACAAATGGGACCTAATGAAACTTCAAAGCTTTTGCACAGCAAAGGAAACCATAAACAAGACCAAAAGACAGCCCTCAGAATGGGAGAAAATATTTGCAAATGAATCAACTGACAAAGGATTAATCTCTAAAATTTACAGGCAGCTCATGCAGCTCAATAACAAAAAAATAAACAACCCAATCCAAAAATGGGCAGAAGACCTAAATAGACATTTCTCCAAAGAAGATATACAGACTGCCAACAAACACATGAAAGAATGCTCAACATCATTAATCATTAGAGAAATGCAAATCAAAACTACAATGAGATATCATCTCACACCAGTCAGAATGGCCATCATCAAAAAATCTAGAAACAATAAATGCTGGAGAGGGTGTGGAGAAAAGGGAACACTCTTGCACTGCTGGTGGGAATGTGAATTGGTTCAGCCACTATGGAGAACAGTATGGAGGTTCCTTAAAAAACTACAAATAGAACTACCATATGACCCAGCAATCCCACTACTAGGTATATACCCTGAGGAAACCAGAATTCAGAAAGAGTCATGTACCAAAATGTTCATTGCAGCTCTATTTACAATAGCCCGGAGATGGAAACAACCTAAGTGCCCATCGTCGGATGAATGGATAAAGAAGATGTGGCACATATATACAATGGAATATTACTCAGCCATAAAAAGAAACGAAATTGAGCTATTTGTAATGAGGTGGGTGGACCTAGAGTCTGTCATACAGAGTGAAGTAAGTCAGAAAGACAAGGACAAATACCGTTTGCTAACACATATATATGGAATTTAAGGAAAAAAAAATGTTATGAAGAACCTAGGGGTAAAACAGGAATAAAGACAGAGACCTACTGGAGAACAGACTTGAGGATATGGGGAGGGGGAAGGGTGAGGTGTGATAGGGCGAGAGAGAGACATGGACATATATATACTAACAAACGTAAGGTAGATAGCCAGTGGGAAGCAGCCGCATGGCACAGGGAAACCGGCTCGGTTCTTTGTGGCTGTCTGGAGGGGTGGGATAGGGAGGGTGGGAGGGAGGGAGAGAAAGAGGGAAGAGATATGGGACCACCTGTATATGTATAACTGATTCACTTTGTTATAAAGCAGAAACTAACACACCATTGTAAAGCAATTATACCCCAATAAAGATGTTAAAAAAAAAAATAAATAATAAATAAATAAATAAATAAATAAAAATGAGAAAGATATAAAATCCATAACCTATATTCTACCTTAGGCAACTAAAGAAAGAAGAGGTATTTAAGACAAAAACAAGTAGAAGGAAAGAACTAATAAAAATGAGAGCAGAAACTGAGAAAATTGAAAACTGGAAAACAATAGATACAAACAAAAATAAAAGCTGGTTCTTTCACATGGTCAAGAAGACTGATAAATTCTAGCACGATGAACAAAGTAAAAAGGGAGAAGTCACAGATTCCTGGCGTATGAAATGAAACAGGAAGGTATTCACTCAGACCCTGTAGACATCAAAAAGAATAACAAGAAAAAACTGCAAAGAACTCTATGTACATAAATTTGACAATTTAGATGAAAGAGCATAAGTCCTAAAAACAAACAAGCTACTATAATGCATGCAAAGAGAAATAGCCTGAATAGCTGTAGTCTGGCTAACCATGTCAAAAAAAGAGAAGACACAGATTACCAGTGTTAGAAATGAAAGATGTGTCATCACCCATGGACACGAAAAGGATAAGAAAGGAACACTACACTCTATACCCACAAATTCCATAACTTATGTGAAATGCATCAATTCCTTGAACAACACAAACTACCAAAACTCACACAAGGAAAAATAGGTAATATAGCCTAAACAAATTGAATCAATAGTTAATCATCTTCCACACAGTTTTAACCACATATAGTCAAACATAACTGAAAATATATTGATGGGTTACATTCAGGTATGAGTAACACAGTCTTTCTCATATGAGGAAGCTGATTACTCCCACATGGAAGGTCTGGGTCAGAGCCGTTCTCCACTGCTCTACTGTGGAGAAAAAGTAGAAATAGGCCACTTCCTAACTCACAACTCATTTTATGAGAACAAGCATTACACCAATACCAAAGTCAGATAAAGACCTTACAAGAAAGGAAAGCTACAGACCAATATCTCTCATGGACATAAACACAAATGTCCTTCAGAAAATGTTACAAGTTTAATCCAACAATGTATAAGAGGATTCATACACCATGACCAAGTGGGATTTATTCCAGGTATGAAAAGCTGGTTCAACATTCCAAATTCAATCAATATAATCTACATATCAAGCATCTAAAGAAGAAAAATCAAATGCTTATATCCACTGATGCATAAAAAAAACTGACAAAATCTAATACCAATTCATGACAAAAATTTTCAGCAAATTAGGAATAAGGGGGCCTTACTCAACTTGATCAAGAACTTCTACCAAAAAAATCATACAAGTAACAACATATTTAATGGTGATAGACTGGATGCTTTCCCCCTAGGATCAGGAATGTGGAACTACTCCTACTCAAAATAGTATTGGAAGTCCTAGTAAGTACAATAAGAAAATTAAAAGAAATAAAAATTATACAAATTGGATTAAAAAACAACAACTGCTTTTTTCTTTTGGAGAATGGTATTAACCACAATTTGGGTAAGGTTAAAGTCTAGTCAAGAAGAAGGCTCAGAGGAGCCTGATTAAAGTTTGGTAAAGTTTGGCCAATATGCAAGAAAATGAACCTGGGTGCAAACCTTTCACAATAATTAACTCAAAATGGATCATAGTACTAAATGTAGAATGCAAAACTATACGATTTCTAGAAGAAAACATAGGAGAAAATCTATATAATTTTTTAACTTGTTTATGCGTTTTAGCTACAACACCAAAAGCATAATCCATGAAAGAAAAACTTAGACTTTATTAATATTAAAATTGTTCTACGAAAGATATTAGTGGAATGAATATACAAGCCACAGACTAGAGGAAAATATTTACAAATAAGATATCTGATGAAGGACTTGTATCCAAAAACACAAACTCTTAAAATTCAACAATAAGAAGACAAACAATCTAATTTAATAAATGGGAAATGATCTGAACAGACATCTCACCAAAGATATGAAGGCAAATAAACTTATGAAAAAATGGTCAACATCATTTGTCTTTGGCTGTATTTGTTTCCTACTATTGTTATAATAAATTATCACAAACATAGTGACTTAACACAGATTTATTCTTTGACACTTTTGGAGGTCAGAAGTCCAAAATGGACCTTATGGGGTGACAATTAAAGTGTCATCAGAACTGCATTCCTTCTGAAGGCTCTAGGGAAAAATTCATTCCATGCTTTTAAATATGTACATGTACAGATTAACATAGACGCATGTGTTCCCTTGCTCTGTCAGCTAAGAAATACACAAGACCAGCCTGGAGCATCAGTAGTGCCAGAAAGTAAGAAAATGCTTAAACAAACAAACTCAAAGGTGGGAGCATGTCAAAGGGATACAAGAAACAACTGAAAGAGCTCACATTGGTCAATGCTGGAACAATCTGAGCACAAACACAAAGGGTTGTTGGATTATAAGCCAAAGTGTAAAGTGAATATCCATGAGTCCATACTAAGATAAATAAATGGTTGAATAAATAAATAAATGGAGGGGAAGAAACAAATCTGTACAGAAGAATTCCGAATAATTTATGTTCATGGAGATGGAGCATAACTCCCTACTCCTGGAGTATGGGCTGCACACAGTGACTTCCTTCCAAAGAGTGACATATAAAAAGGAGGATAAAAGTAACTGTACAGTGGAAAAGCATGACAAACATGACCTCAGCGAAATGATCAAGGTTAACATTCGGCAGTGATAAGGCATCTTGAGAGTACATACACTTGATATGATGTGATGGGAATGGCACTTTACTGTTTTGTGATCTTCCTCACCAAAACTCATAATCCCAGTCGAATCATGAGAAAAACATCAGACAAGTTCCAACAGAGTGACATCCTACAATACATAATACATGATCAGTACTCTTCAAAACTCTCAAGGTCATCAAAAACAAGGAAAGTCTTTGAAGCAGCTACAGCCAAAAGGAGCCTAGTGAGACATGACAACAAAATGTAATGCACGGTCTTCCCTGGCGGCGCAATGGTTGAGAGTCCGCCTGCCGATGCAGGGGACATGGGTTCGTGCCCCGGTCTGGGAAGATCCCACATGCCGCAGAGCGGCTGGGCCCGTGAGCCATGGCCTCTAAGCCTGCGCGTCCGGAGCCTGTGCTCCGCAACGGGAGAGGCCACAACAGTGAGAGGCCTGCGTACCGCAAAAAAAAAAAAGAAAAAAAAAAAAAAAAGTAATGCAGTATCCTGGATTGGATGCTGGAAAAAAAAAAAAAAAAACAGCATCAGGTAAAACTAAGAAAAATCTGAATAAACTAAGGATTCAATTAATAATAATATCAGTACTGGTTCATTAATTGGACAAATGTGCCATACTAATATAAATTATTAATAATAGGGGAAACTGGGTGTGGGGTGTATGGGAACTCTCTGTCCTATTGTATCAATTCTTCTGTAAATCTAAAACTATGCTCAAATTAAAAGTTTATTTTAAAAACTGTTTATTATCATTTATCTGAATCACCATTTATTACCAAGTTTTACCACAAGATTTTGGTGTACGCATTTCTGTACTTATTTATAAGCATGTATGTGACAAATGATCATGAACACATTTAATTTTGGTGAACATATCTGGGAGCAAAGCAAGTCTGATCTAAGTTATTGTTCTTATACTAAATCATTTTACTAGAAATAAATATAAAATGTCTCTTCTACACAAATAATTTACATATGACAGATATTTCCACGATAAAATAATTTAATTTCTTAATGTTTTTAATAAACCAAGCCTTTGGTTCTATGTGGTAAAAATGACATATTCTGGTAGTTCAATATACTACCTTTATCCTTTTAGACTAAAAAGAAAAGAACAACGGCTTAATCCTAAAGTAAAATGTTCAAGCCAAGTGAAGGCTAAATGCCAAAAATAGCTTCATGAGGATTTGAATGTTCCTAGTCCAAAACAATAGAGGATCTATTTCTAACGTTTAGTGATGTTCATCAACAGTCCAATGATGTGCTTTGTTGAAAGTATAATATTTTTCTTATCATCTGAAGAGCTGAAACCAACTTCAGATACTAGTTTGCAGTTTCTGATTCCAGAAATAATTGGATTACATACCCATTTAATACAAATTTTAATAACATTGCATGATAATATTTTCTTCAAATGAAGACAGCTTTATAGACTTAAGAAGCAACCCCACATTAAAACGACATTAGAGTATTGCTTTCTGATGAATGCCAGATTATCCTGAATTTGAATTTATTACTATCTCTTTATATACTGTTGTAATGCTACCAGACATATTCTGAATCTGTTTGACTAAAGTAAATGGATAGTAATAAAGACAAAAATGGATGCAAAGGACCGTATTTCTACATTAAAATTTGAAGTTCATGTGTTTATCTATTATTTTCTATTTAATTTGTAGATTAGTTTTTGGCTGTATAGGAATCGTAAGCACAGTATACTTATGTCAAATTTTATGTGGTATATATGTAGATCACATTAAAATAAAAATAACTAAGACAACACTATAGGTCCAGAAGATTGTTTCTTTCTGAGAGAAATCAATACTTTACACATATTTCAGAAAGGCTGCATACAGGTCCCATAAAATTCCCCAAATAGCAAGCCAACACTGAAAAAATCAAATTATTGTTTTAAAGCAAATCAATGCCAGATTTCACCTGTTCCTCCCTTGCTTTGATCACTAATGCTAAGAGGAAATGATCTTCTGTTACACTGTGCATTATTTAGGAGTCAGCACCTCTAGCAGAAAAGTCATCAGCTACAGTCAAATCTATTATCAATAGTGAGATTCAGTGAACAAGTCCAAAGGATATGGAGGCAGACAGAAGAGAAAAAAGAAACAGGGTAGTAGAGAGAAAATAGGTGAAAGCGATGAAGTTAACTGTAAAAGAAAATAGCAGAAGGAAAATGAGGAAGAAGGAAAGGGGGAGGGAGGGAGGGAGGGGGAAAGGAGAAAGGAAGGAAGGAAGTAGAGATAGAAGTACTGCCCAACATAGCTCTTCTGGCTCTTCATCTTAGGATATCTCCTCTTACCAAGTCAGACAAAAAATGCTCTCTTTTCACAGGGACTGAAAAATAAAGGGAAACTGAGTCTGCATATCAGAGAAAACAGTTGAAAATCAATCATATGGTTGCTCTTTATCTCATGAAGTAACATATTTGACTACTTTGTTCAGTGTATAATTAATATTTCTTTCACTAAACTAAACTGTGCTTTTTGTTGTGACAGAAGCCAGTCTCACCAGCAAAATAAACTGTCATTTTGCATTTCTATGACTTCCCTTCCAGGTTTTGGCAGGAATGTGAATTTAAAGCGAACATACTGTAGAACACATGACCCAATCATTGTGACCATTGTGCTCATTCATTTGGGACTGGTATTGATTCAGTAGCAGCTCTAAGTACAGATCATGAAAACAAATGTTGTGATTGGCTCAGATGAAGTGCCACCTAGCTCAGGAGTCACAAAGGCAATGAGGATTTGAAGGATTTATCTCAACAATAAAACAGAAAACACTGTAGTTTCACTTCATTAAACAATATCTTATATTGGTGTAACAAGTTTTTAAAAGATTCTTGAAGTATACTAGAGATAGTTATATTTCTAGAGTCCTCTTTAAATCCTTCTTAGTCTAATACAAGATCGTATCAATTTATGTTTCTAGGAATTCATGGCAGATATTTTAAATTCATCAGATAAATAACTATACACATACAAAGTGTCAAATCGAAATGTACATTAAAAGTATATTTATATTTATGTTGAGATAAAATATTTTTATCCCACAATATTGGATTTGCGTGTAGTGTGTGTTGTATCTTAAGTAACTAAACTTTGAGTCCCTTTTTAAACTGTTGAAATTTTTTATTACACAAAAATTTTTTACATTTTTTATTTTACATAAAATATTAAACATTACATTAAAATTTTTCAGATAGAACAGAATATAGATATGGACAGCATATTTCTGCCATATCTAAAAATTCTGTTCTATTTTAGCAGTCTGTGGTGGTCACATCCAGAATCAAACCCAAAGCACCTAGCTATCTTCCCAAAGCTGACAACAAAATTTTGTCAGATTTGTGACAATATTTACAGCTCTCGAGTCTATAATGTTGTGTGAAAGAAACTCAGTATAAATTTTTATTTACTCTAGGTATTATAGATGGAAATTTATTTAACATACAAGACTAAGGGAAATGTTCATCTCTATTTAAAAAAAAAATGCAACAATGCATTTTATCCATCTATTTGTACCTCTCTACAATCCAATTAATATTGTCATTTTGATGAAATGCAGCTACTACTCTTTGGCAAGAATCAACCAGTCACCAGTTTCTTACAGTTTTTAGTCTCTCTCTGTAGCAACTCACCTTTTGTATTGCATCCAGATTTTTTTTTTCTAAAACACCAAAATAATTCTTAAAAGGTAAACAACAGCTGCCCTGTCAATAAACAGAATAGACATCAATCTGCCTTTATCATTCTTGACATTTCAGAAGATTTAAAGCTGTTACTACACTTTCCTTTTTGAAACACATGCTTCTCCTGGCTTCCAAGGTATGACACTCTCCTGCCTTTCTGACTGCTCTACTTCTGTCCCTTTCCAGAACAGTAACTGGCCGAAAATGCTCAAGGCACTGTACTCAACGCAGATGCCCTTCTGGGGGGTTCTCATCTATACTTTAATTACCATATCAATACAGACGATTTGTACACTTATATTCCCATCCTAGACTTCTCCTCTAAACTCTAGATGAGGATATCCAACTGTCTCTCTTAGATGACTCAAAGGCACTGTAAAATGAGAACGTTCCAAATTGCATTTAAGTGGTTTTATAACGTGGACACAAATTCTTTGAAATTCTTCCCATTGAGTGACAGGGATTCTGTCCCCTCTCTTTGAATCTGTGTAAGCCTGTGACTACTTCAACTAATAGAGTACAGTGGAACCAAAGGCATGTGATTTCCAAGAGTAAACAATAAAAGGTCATGCAGCTTCCACCTCGTTTGATACAATGCTCATGGAAAACTACCATGTAAGAATTTCAGCAACTTCAAGGCTGCCATGATATGAGGAAGCCCAAGCTATATATATATAGAGAGAGAGAGAGGACAGGTGTAGTCATTCTCGTAGACAGTTGTAGCTGAGCCTAAATCTGAGTCATCCCAGTCCAGGCTCCAGAGAGGAAAAAGAGGAACCTCCAGATGGTTCCATTCACTACTTCTGGTCATTTGATTTTCCCCAGCTGACATTCCAGACACGATGGAACCATCGTGATAAGCCATCCCCCCTGAGCCCTATCTAAATTCTTGACCCAGTGGTAAAACAGCAGTAGATAGCAACCTTGGTCCTCTTTCAATGTCTTACTCTTTTTCAATTCCGTTATCAACTCCTGTGGATTTTGTCCCTTAAATATCTCTTGAATTCATGAACTTCTACCTTCTGTCAACAAAACCCTTGTCCAAATTACGATTATCTTTGGCCTAAAATACGGCAATGGCATTTTCATTGGTTAACCTCATCTCCTTGCCTCCAGCTCAGCCCCAAGTCATTCTCCACACTGCAGAGTAATCTTTTCAAAACTCAGATTTCCTAATGTCACGCTGTGCTTAGCACACCTTAGTCATGTTCCACTGATCTCTGAAGAAATACAAAAATCTGAATGAAGTTTAGAAGGCCTGTATGATCTGGCCACAGTCTTACTCTCCCATTTCTCACTGTTCCACTGAGTAGCTGCCAGTCTCTCCTGTGGTTATCGAGCATTTGAAATGTAACTAATGCAACTGAGGAACTAAGTTCTTAATTTTATTCAATTTTAATTAATTTAAATTTAAAAACAGATACTTGATTCAGTTATTGAAAAACTTTTAAGTATGTTTGGAAGAACTCAATATGTGTAGTTATTTTTTTCAACTATAAATCTTAAGAAATTTGAATACAGATCAAGTACTCCCAATGAAAATCTAGCAACTAAATTTAGATGTGCTACAAATTTAAAATGCACACTGGTTTTCAAATAGTGCAAAGAAAAAAAATAGTAAAATATCAAATTAATAATTTTTATGTTGACTATATTTTGTAATGATAATGTTTTGGGTTAAATAATATTGGGTTAAATAAAATACTTTAATAAAATTAATTTCACCTGCTTCTTTTTACTTTTTTTAATGTGACCACTAGAAAATTTACATTACATACCTGGCTCTCATTATATTTTTATTGGACTGTGCTGCTTTAGATCTGTTTCCTCCAGACACTTCGGTCCCCTCTTTGCTTCTTGTATTTACAGTGCTTCCTCTCCTCCCAGGGCCTTTGCACATGCTGTTCCTATCCCTTTCTATCCTTTACCCAGTTAACCACTATTCATCTTTCAGCTCTTTGTTCAAGCCTCTTTTCCTCAAGGAAAACATTTCTGGCCTCCATATCTTGGTTCAATTTTCCTCTTATCTGCTTTGACATCACTATGGACCTCACCACTGTAACATCTGTCACAGTGACAAATTTACCACATGTACTTATTAGATACCAACCCGCCCCCACCCTCAACTAAGCTGTCCGTTCCATGAGAACAGAGACCACATCTTTTGCTCACCACTTTCTTCCCAATGTTTAGCACAGGGAAGGGCATATAGTAGCTTGGGGTGCAAAGATTACTAAAACACAAGTCTGGATGCAAGAATATCAGACTATAGCAAGTAAGAGAACTTTGTATTCATAAAGCAATGAAACAGAGCTATGCATATTTTACTGAGTTCAATATGTAGCTGTTAAATGAATGAATGAATTAATGACACTCAGTTTTACAAGAAAAATATTTCACTACTTTCTACTGTTGAGGGAAGAAAATTCAAACTCTTTACCTGATCACTGCAGCACTTGACCATCTGAACCCCAGACTCTCATTCTAGTTTACTTCCTGCCAGTGTCCTCCTCCTGAGGAGACACGATGGCTAGTCTCCAGAGTCGGGCAAACCCAGGTGCAGTCCTGTTTGTCTCTGTGACCTTCCTAAGATGTTTCCTCAACTATAAGACGGGATAACAATAGCAACCATGTCAAAAGGCTATTGTGAAGGTGAAATGAAATGATGCATATTTAGCACAGTGTCTATTATGTAGTAAGCTCAGTAACTTCTAGCTGTTAATATTATCTCCAAGCCAACCACAAAATATCAATAATAATAAATATCCCTCACTAAATATCGAGTATATACCAGTCATTATGAAGTATATTACTTCAACGAATCTTCACTGCAGTTACTATCAGAAAAAGAAAAGTGAGGCTCAGAGAGATTAAGTAACTTGCACAAAACCACACAGCCAGTAAATGGAAGAGGCAAGATTCAGAGCTAGACAACTTGATGCCTAAAACCACCTTTCTCACCACTGTATCTCCCTATCTGGCAGAAGGTACTCAGGCATCTTAATTTCCCTTTTATTTCCATTACCCTATTCTCCTGTCATTTAAATAACCATTCCTTCAAGGTAGCATGCACTTTCACAACTCCATTTTCCTGCTAACTCCCTTATGAAATCACCTTCCCCTCCTTTCTCCAAAGGGCAAAATTCTATTCAAAGTTCAAGGCTATCTAACACATCATCAGCACCTTCCTCCATTGTCTATACTTCCTCTGAATGTATAATTCCATCCTATCAGTTAACTAAGCACTCTGTTCATTAAATTAGTAAAACATGCATTCCATTGCTTTATTGCTCTTTGTATGCAAAGTTGTCTCTTCTTTTCTGTTCTGACATTCTCAAGGTCCAGAACAGGGTCATACTCATTTTTGTATCCCACACATTTAAAAAAATGCTAGAGATGACATGAGTATGTGGTCAGTGAATTTATGGTGACATGAAAATTAACTTAATACGTGGTCTGCACAAGCTGCTTCTATTTATACACACACGTATTCATGCACATGCATGTATACCAACACATAAACTCACATGCACACAAACACAATCAATCCTGCACACAAAAAAACACTCACAATTGCTTGTGCACATGCAAATGCAGACATGCACACATATGTACACAGGTATGCTCACACACATATTTGTGCACAAATGCAAATGTGCACAGAGATTAACTCAGTTTTTTGTTTTGTTTGTTTATGTCTAGACAAATAAAATATAGAGGGAAGAATGAGTTTAAAAGGATTTTGAAGAAATTAACCCAGCCTCTTTGACTTTATTATTTAAAACGATGAAAGTAATTTGTATCTTTAATTTTAATAAGAAATTAAATAGCAAAAGGAATATTTTGTTGCTGTATTTTTCCACGTTTCATTATAAAAATGTATTTTGAGATAAAGATGATCCTAGTATTTGGTACCAAAACCTAACTCTCTCTCTCTCCCATACACATACACATTCCTTAGAATAATATTCACTCATGTATCTTTGGTAAAAGAACAGAAATATAAAGAAAATTCAGACCAAGATCATCTTTATAAGATCACACTAAAGGCTTCACATCAATATTTCTATCCAAACTATTTGGCTTTTGGATTTTATATTCTATTAAGAAATCATAAGCTTCTAGGATATTTTATTTTATGATCCAAACGTTTAAGGCAGTAAAGCTACAAGTAAAAGATGTTTTAAAGAATTAAACACTTTCACCTTTTAAAGCAAACTTAAAAATACCACTAAAGCAGGAAAGTGATGCTGTATTATCATTAAAATTTTAACAAAGCAGATTATAAACAATCAAGTGGACAACTGCAGATATACAGATAATTCTGCTGCAGACTGCTGATGACATTACTAAATCATGGGAGCTTTCCTTCCATGTTAGGATGCATGGAGAGCCCACGAAGGAATTATAGCCCAATTACGTACAGCCAAGTGCACATTACTATCTGTTAGGAGAAGGTACAGGGGTTATAAACGTCTCATATGGCCTGCACTCCATTAGATAAGGATATTAAACCCTCAGATCAATAGGACACCATGTTGCTATTATGGTCATTGGCAGTTACAATAGCCCAAAACACTTACTTGTGTCCACAAAGAGAGAAAGTGTATTTTAATATCTTTGGGCATCAGATATAGCTGCATTCTAAATCTTCCTGCTTGAGGCTTCACGCTTGCTGTCACCAGGAAGCAACACTCTCGTTTGCATACTCAGCCTGGTGCCTGCACCCTGAGTGCTGGAAATGGTGATGTCAAATGTGCCTGATTGATGTCAGTTTAAGAGAGCCTCCTAGTTTCAGATCTTGTAATGGAGTTTTCATTCTTCCAGCTACATAATGCATGCAAACATTACCCTGATGGCTTTTAAAAAGTTGTCAAAATGCATGGGAAGAACCAAATGTGTTATATGTTTGCCTCCTACAGCCTACAGCGGGGAGAAGAATGGCTCAGAGAGATTTCCAGTGTGTAGAATTACAAGTAGCTCTCCAGCTGAACAGTTATTGTAATGCCCACAGTGTGCGGTGTCTGGAGAATACAGGGAGATGTGCAGCACAGTACTGTTGCCTCATATATTAAACATATATTCATACACACCACGTGATATCATCACTACCGCCCCTCCATCACCCTACATATGACGAAAGGGCAGTAGCAGTTTATCCAAGTTCCCACCTCCCTGTGGCTCCCTCCACGGCTCGCTTGTCCCCTAGAAGAGGGGAAAAGGGGAATGGAGGCCCATAATTCTCTTTGCTGGTCTGGTTCACAGCTTTCCATCTGGTCTTCACAGTGACATCTGATTAAGCGGAACTATAAATCTGTCAGAAAACAATTAGCCCTCACAGGTCTCCTCTGTGTTTTCACAGTGGGCCATACTGAGCAGGGCAGATTTAGGGAAATCAGCCCACTCCTGTACGAGCCACTCAGGATTATTTTAGTGCTACACAGGTCAGGGCACCGCCATAGGGACTTCCACACACTGGCGTTTCCTGACTTCCCCAAAGCCTGCTGAAGGTGGGAGGGAGGAAGCCCAGCCCCCTCTGCCCCTTCATCTCTTAGCCTCATTCCCCTGATGTTAATAAGTATTTGGTGGAATCCCAGCCTGGAGGAAATATACAGCCATTTGTGGGGACATACAGGTCTCATACTTTAAACAATTAGACATACAATAGGTTAAACAACTGAACTGCTAAATGAAACACCAACAGGGACTAACATATAATACAGAAAAACAACATGAGATGGAAGGGGAAATGATCAAATTGCCTGGTTTTGTCCGAAACACTTATAAAGAAAATGGAATCTGAGATAAGCTACCAAGGATACATTGACCAAAAGGGGGCAGGTGAAAGAATGCAGGCCAAGGCCCAAAGGCAAGAAGCTCCTGGTAACCCCTTCCTCACAGAGTAGAGAGAAATCTGTCTCTCAGTGTCCTATCATTGAGAGACAGATCTCTTCATGCATAGATGGGATGTATATACACAAATAGATCCATCACTGGCTCTAGTTCTTTCCCCACCTAACCTCTTGGATTTGGAAAACCCACTTGCCTTCTCTGTCTAGTTATCCTTTCCCAACTCAAACTGGTCTTCTTGGGAAATCCTGTCTTTATGCCTTGATCTCCTCTAGCTCAGATCCTTGGCCTGCTCCCAATCTTAGAAGCAAGGACTCCAGAGTGTCTCTTTTTCTTCCCCCCTCGTCCCTAAGTCATTTATTTGCTTCTGATCCTAAACCAAGTGTGGATGTAATATGAGTCCAAATCTGAAACACTATCTGGGACATGGCAGGTGCTCAAGACTGAAAAAAAGAAGGTCTGACGGGTCCCTTCTTTATTTAGTTTTAGGTGAAAGCAGGGCAGGAGACTGACCCGAGAAGCTCAGGAGAGCAAGGATGCTACATTCCTATAGAGGAGCCAGGGACAATTCTTACATTTTAAATGGATCTTTACCTTTCCCAGATACTAACGGAGGGTCAAAATGAAGTTAAGCAGGAAGAGGCAGCTCTGTGTATACCCTGGGGGTGGGTGAGTGGAAAGGGGAGGGGGCACAAAGGGAAACTGATGAAGAAGCCTAAGAATTGGTACTCTTGATGGACTGAAGACTTTTCTGAATTGACTGAATTTATTTCACTATAGCTTATGCAGACTGTAGCAGTGCTTACACATCTACCACCCATCCCCATTCCTTATTTCTTCACGTGAAAAGACATACAAGCAGTTCCTTTGGGCCTATATCTTCCGTTACTCACTACATCATAGCAAACACAGCAGCTTTGTTACAGCTCATCTGCCCTAATGGAACCAGATTGTGGTCTGATACACACATATTTTGGTGCATCAAAATATCCCAAATACCTCATTCAACATTAATTGCTAAGAAACACGACAGCAAGCTGTGAGCACAAGACCTGTGTGGTATTGCATATTATAACCTGGCCTAGAGATTCTGCTGCACGATGAGCTCAATAAAATGCCTATCCAGAGAGGTTTCTTTCTGGACAAGGGAGTTCAAGGTTACTCATGAACAGACAACAGTGGAATATGTGACTGGGAGGATCAAATCATAACACTTCATTGTGTTTGAGATTATAAAAGCTCTGCTGTTTGAGTTTTCTTGCAAAACCCAATACCGATAAAATTCAATGCAATTTTTCCCCATATTCCAAGAATACTATTGTTTCATTCACAAGGGAAAAATAGAGAGATACTACAACCAAAGTATGAATTTCCTCAAGCTCTTAATGTGTGTTTACTAAGATTTTTTAAAGGAGCATTAAGGGCCTACTTACTATGTGCAGAGTAACAAGAAAAAAAGACAATATTCCTGTAATTTCAAATAAATCATAATACCAGATGGTATTATGATTTCCTGCTTGAATTAAATTGACTTTGACAGCAAATTCCATTTTTGGCTTAGAGAAACCTCTGAATTCCTACCTGTTCCTTTCACTGCTTCCCATGGGACTAGATTCTGATTGACTTAGATATTTTGTCCACCTATTAGTGCTGGCAGTGTTGAGTTACAGCCTCAGCCTTGCTCTCAGAAGGCCCCTTACCTTCTAAATTCTCCTTGCCTGGTAGTTCTTACTTTATTCACTTTTGTCAGTTTGCCCACTATCCAAGTTATCACACCACATCCCGTTAGGGAAAATCTCCATTATTCAGTTTCATATTCACTACCACATGGAAAATGATCTGAATTAAATGTCATTCCCAACAAATAAAATAACCAATCCTATCTGATATAGGAGTTTTACTGTTAGAAGGTATATTACTTCCCAAGAAAAGCACTTTTCAGAAGTGCTTCGTTAAGTTCCAAAAATTTATATTGACCAGTGATCGGGGATAATTCAACAATAGATAGGAAAGAGAGGTAGTCGTTTGGTGACAGGAAGGAACTCAAAGCCTACCCACGTGTCAAGACCTCCGCATCTCACAGGCAAGGGTGTGTGATTTAAGAACCCTAAATAAAATGGTTGTCTAAATTAGTGCTATTAACTCACTTGAGGGCAAAATTTATTCAATTAACCCACACCACGTATCAAACTGAAAGTTAATAATGAATCTAGTTTGATCATCAAATTTGCCACCAAGTAAATCAACCTGATGTGTATCTGTCTTCCTTCCTTTGTGTGTGTGTGTGTGTGTGTGTGTGTGTGTGTGTGTGTGTGTCTTAGTTTTTATTGCATATGTGGAATGCTTAGAATGCTTGGGCAGAAATTTCAAAGGAAAAAAATTATGTTTGTAAAATACCACAATTTTCACTGAGAAGGGTGAAAATCACTTTTAAATAGGATCCTGAGATTGTGTCTCAATGAATCATTAAAATTGAACCATGCTGTCCAGTGCAAGGGGGGACAAAACACTTATTTAGGGCTCCTATTCCCCATACCAATTCCCCTTCATTAATAATGGATACTAAATATTTAAAATTAATTTGCTAAGATTTTTATGTTATTTTTTAAAACTCAAATGTATAGTCAATAGTATCATGGTATTTTTGTCCTGAAATCAGAAATAAAATACGTGTGTATGTGTACATATATAATTTAGTTTTATGAATGCAGTATCATATTATCTCCAAGAACAATTCATTAAAGTATCACTGAGCAAATTGACCATCTTTCTTATTACAGCTGAAGCCAGGATCCAAACCAAAGATGTTAGCGTCACTCCTTGATTTGTCTCTGAGCAGACCTTTGTAAATTTATGTACTTACTTGCCCCTCCTTTTTATGGAATCCCTGCTGGTTCCTCCTACGGAGGGATTCTAGGCTCTTGCTCCCCAAAGCAGACTGCATCTGGATTGTCTCCTCTGTGGCTCTGGCGCCTGTGGAGGGGGCCAAAGCCTTGACCTCAGAGGAACAGCAGCCTTTGAAGCATGACCAAGCATCTGGGCTGTCTCAGGAGCCCAGCAGGCCTAAGGACTGTGACAGTGTCACTTTTCCACTAACGAACATAAATCCAGCTTTAACATTGTTTTTGTTGTGTTAATTAATGTATATCAATGAATATATCTTTGTAATAATGCAAATTGAGAAATAATCTTGCAATTATGCACATTCTATAAACCTCAGGAATTTTGAAAGTAAAAGGAGGTTCCATTAGTTCTTCACTACTTTTTCATGACCTACTTTCACAGAGGACACCAAAGCAAACAAGAATGTGTGTGCATGTATGTAACGTGTAAAAGTGTGTAGTGTACACAAACACATATGCCACCTTAAAGTTTTCTGTTTAAGAGATATTAAGCCACCTGTCTAGTTTTTTACATAGCTAAATATACAGATAGATAGGAAGACATTTCCTCCTCAACAGTCATAAACAACGTTGCCTGTTTTATTCACTGCTATATCTGCAGAATCTAGAAGCTTAGACACTGTCTGGAACACAGTAGGTGCTTAACAAATATTTCTTTACTAAATTCTTATTTTATGCAAGTTTCAAAAGGAATGCAAATTCTTGTGTTTATATGTACATGTATATATATATGCATACGTGTGTATATATGTATATGTGTATAAATGTGTGTGTGTAGAGAGACCTTCAAATCATGTAAATATGCAAACATTTAGGAATGTCAAATAAGCAAGGCTCTCGATTTGCAGTATCAAGCAGCTGCATCACAAGCAAAAGCATTAGTGTTTTTATTTGTTTGTGTTTAGTTTGTTTGTATCATTTGCTTTGGTTTTGGTTTTTGTATTCCACCTTTAAACCATGGTATTTTCTTTTCAACTGTAGAGAAAGCCTGAAAGTGTGACCCCTTGTCTTGTGGAACAGTGGAAGGACCAGCAGTCAAATAATTTCATTCACTAAGCAGAGTTCATAGGTTCCAAAGTGGTCTCCTGACCAAAGCTGGGCCTATCTGTCATCATTCAGAGAGAGGGGGAAAGAAAGAGACGGACAGACAGCAAGAGAAGACACGCTGAGGTCAGCTTTCTGAGGTGACTTGATCTATAAGCTCTAGGCCTGAGGAACTGAGATGAACCTCTTCCACCCAGCTTGGGAACTGAGGAAGCAGAGAAAGCCAGTCACAGTAAGAAGGAAAAAGGAAATAGATCTGCCAAGAGGAACGAGAGTAACAGATAGTCTAATTCCTTTTCCAGTCCCTATTCCCGAGGTCTATGTTAGTCTTGCCTCTTTCAACCTTAAAAGAATATCTAATGTGTTTTGCTGAAGATAGATTTCTATTAATTATAAGGAAAGGAGTTATAAATTAGTCAATTCACATACACACACACACACACACACACACACACACACACACACACAGTGCTTCCACAAAGGATTTGAAGTGGCTATATCACAAATAAAACATAAAATTATTTGAAACACTGAAACAAAAGATCCAAATAATATGAAGACCTGAGAATGAAGGAGATTTTCATGCCAGAAAAAACAAATTAAGAAAATCCCCAGCAATCACCCCTAAGCGTCCTGGAAGTCAAAGCAAAGAGGAAAACAAGCTACAGAGTACCCATTGTTCTTTGAAAGTAAGCACTGCAATTCAGCACAGAAAGACAAAAATGTATACTTTGAAGGGAACTAGGTTAAGTATTTTTACAGATAGTACTAAATAATTTAATGTATGACATTATTCACAGCACGTATCTCTATCTATATATAGATATATAAATATCTTCATATTTTATATTAACCCTCAAATCCTATAGCATATAGTTAAGATATATTTCTAAAAGAAAAAAAATGTCAGAGTCAAATAACCCAAAAACATAGCTTATTATTTCTATATGGGACCAGACTAAAGAATTTTGAGGAGTGACAGTTTAACCTACTTAAAAACTAGAACAAGATTTAAAACTCATCTGTAGTAAAACAAAGAAACAAAAAACAGTCTTCTTGCCTATGTTTGTGTTATCTTTCCTGATTTCATTTACCTTTTATGTCTGCTCCCTTCATCTACTTATTTCAAATTATATTTTAGCTTACTACTTTCTATGTTTACAAAGCTGTCCTAAATTCTTCCTGGAACTAGGTAGAATGTACCTACATACATACATACATATATACATACATAATACATACATAGACAAGCAGAGAATGGGAAACTGTCTAAATTAATCCCCACTTAGCTTACTTGATAGGTTAAGCAATGTTCTCATTTCTTCTGTAAAAATTCTGGCTGTGGCCCAGGACACACTCATACTCCACTGGAAGGTAACTTTGCATTATCCTGATATGTATTTGTCTTGAGTCATATACAACCTTACATCAGTTGGATTTGTTCCAAAGCTGGTTTCATACTGTGCTGAAATAATCTAGTTAATAAAACAGTATTTTTAATAATCTAGTTAACTAAACAGTATTCATGCTTATGGAATGAGAATGTGAAAGGAGATCTAAAAATAAATCAGCTTAAGCCTTCATAAAGACTTGATACAAGCATCTTGCTTTAGAAAAATCTGTCAAAATTTCAAAATATATCTAAAATCCAGATATTTCTTACCATTTCACTGGTACCATCTTGGTCAAAGCCAGCATTTTTCATCTGAGTTACTGAAATAGCCTCCTCAGTGGTATCCCTGTCCCTTCTCTTTTGCCTCTGGACCTACTCCCAGCATAGAGGACAGAGGCTTTGCACAGGCTGATCTTCCTGCTGGAAGGTTCTTCCCTACATAACAGATTCACTAACTTCCTTTAAATCTTTATTCAATGTCATCTCCTCAAACAGGTCTACCCTGAACTCTAGTAAGATTGCAAACACTTCCCCATGTTCCTGATCCCCTTTGCCCTGATTTTCTTTTCACTAGCACATTCCACTTCTATTATTGTACATAATTTAGTAATTTATTGTTTATTGCCTTTCTATCTGTCCCTATGATGTAGATAGAATATAATCTCCATAGGAGTATTCTGCTATCTGACCTACTGCAAGTGGCTAGAAGAGTGCCTGGCACAAAGTAGGCTCTCAATAAATACTAACTGTATTAATTAATGAAGCTTGGAAAAGACAGCTGTAAAACGTAGGGAGTAAATGGCTTAATCATTTACTAAATCAGCTTATGAAAACTGATAGTGTTTTTTCTCTCTAACAGCAATAACAAATTAGGAAAATAACTTTTTTAAATGTTTTTTACAATATGTACAAAATTATGAGAAATTTTCTTAGCCAAGAGTCTAAAAAACTTCCATGACTAAAACTTTAAACTGGAAAATAAGGGCAAAAAGGATTATCTGAATAGAGATATTTACATCAGTTCTCCCCCTAAATTAATTTGTAAAGTCAATGCAACCCCAATACAAATTTCATTTGAATATTTGAGGAAATTAGTAAACTATTCTATATAGTATATAGAATATATACTATATAGAATAGTATACACATATATATGAAATGTGTTTATACACATATATATGAAATAATAAGGGATGATGAATAGATGTCAGCCTTCGAAAGAAGATTAAAAGTTGGGACTTGCCCTCCCAAGTGTTAAGCCATACATACTACAAAGATAGATCGGAGTGAAAAAAATATATACTATTGTGATACTGCCAGAGCAATAGAACAATGGATCAATGATACAAAATAGAGAACTCAGAGAAGACCCCTAATTTACAATAAACTTGGCACCACAGATTAACTGAAAAAGACAAGTTGCTTAGAAAATAAAGTTTGGAAACTAATTCACTGTGTGAGGGGAAAAAAACCTGTATTTTTACTTAAGATGACAAGCAATGTGGACTACAGATGGAATGAATAAATATTTAAAAGATAAAACTATATATGTAATAGAAAAAATTAGAGAATATCTCTGTGATCTAAGTTCAGAAAAGGACTTCTTAAAACCTCAAAAACCTGCACCATAAGGAAAATAAAAGAATGCGATTACATAGAAAGTAAGGATGTCTGGTCAATGAAGAATTCCATGAATAGACAGGCATATTAAAGATATTGGTAATGTCTAAAAAATGGACAAAGGACTAGTATCTCTAACATAACAAAAATGTCTGTGAATCAACCAAAAGAATACAGGATCCAAAAAGGAATATGGGCAAAACATATAAAGAGGAAATTTACAGAAGAGGCAACACAAAAGATTATCAAGTTTATGAAGATAACACCCTGACTTACTAGTAAAAGGAGAAAAGCAATTTAAAATAATGGGATCCACTTAACTTAATCACCAATGATAAATCACACTGATACCTTGTATCTCTTGATATGACATGATGAGGAGGGAACATCATCTCTGTGGTACTCTTTCCAAACACCAAAACCAAGTCTAATCCGTAGAAAACATCAGGCAAGCCCAAATGAAAGGGCACTGTACAAAATACCAGGTCAGTGACTGTCAAAGGTCTCAAGGTCATTAAAAAAAAAAAAAAAAAAAAAAGGAAAGACTAGGGAAGTGTCATGGATAGGAAGGGTCTAAAAAAGCATAATAATTTTTTTTACCTTTTTTTTTTAATGATTGAAAGATTCTTTAAATTTTATAGCACTTTATAGTTTTTTTAAAAGTTTCACACACATGATTTCCTATAATCCCATAATAATCCTTTTTCCCCTCTAACCCTATATTGCCCCTCCCCCTTCCCTCTCCCCACTGGTAACCACTAGTTTGTTCTCTTTATCTGTGAGTTTGCTTCCTTGTCATTTTATTCACTAGTTTGTTGTATTTTTTAGATTCCATGTGTAAGTGTTATCACACAATATTTGTCTTTCCCTGTCTAACTAATTTCACTTAGCATAATGTCCTACAAGTCCACCTATGCTGCTGCAAATGGCAAAATGTCATCCTCTTTATGGCTGAGTAGTATTCCACTGTATGTATGTATGTATATGTATAACTATAGATATATAGATATATACTACATCTTCTTTATCCATTCATCTGTTGATGGACACTTAGGTTGCTTCCATATCTGGCAATTGTAAGTAATTCAGCTATGAACATTGGGGTGCATGTAACTTTTTGAATTAGTGTTTTTGTCTTTTTCAGATGTATACCCAGGAGTGAAATGGGAGCATAATAGTTAAGTGCAATGTAATATTCTGGAGTGAATCTTGGAACAGAAAGAGGATTTAAGTGGGAAAATGTGAGCTCTAAACAAAGTCTCTAGTTTACTTAATAGTTTTGTGCCAATGTTGGTCCCTTAGTTTTGACAAATGTATTATTGTTATGTTAATTTTAGGGGAAGCTGTATGAAGGGTACACAGGAATGCACTATCTTTACAACGTTTATGTAAATTTAAAATAATTTCAAAATTCAATAATTTTATTTATTTATTTATTTATTTTTAATTTTTTTGCGTTACGCGGGCCTCTCCCATTGCGGAGCACAGGCTCCGGACGCGCAGGCTCAGTGGCCATGGCTCACGGGCCCAGCCGCTCCGCGGCATGTGGGATCTTCCCGGACCGGGGCACGAACCCGCGTCCCCTGCATCGGCAGGGGGACTCTCAACCACTGCGCCACCAGGGAAGCCCAATAATTTTATTTTTTAAAAAAATAAAAATGAAATATCTCTTTATATCTATTAGACTGACAAAAACTAGAACACTAAGAAAAGCAAAGTATTGGTGAGGATGTGCAAATACAGAAACTCTTACACACTACTGGTGGAACTATAAACTGGTGAAGGAATTCTGGAGAGAAATATGGCATGTGCTACAGTCCAACAATTTCTCTCCTGTGTATCTATCAATAAGAAGAAACTCTCACACCAATCCAAAAAGAGGCATATGTAATTTTTATATATATCAGAGTATATCAGCGTTATTTTTAGTGGTTGAGTGTCCAGCACTGGAGAATTGACTGTAGAAAGTGTAATGAATTCACACCAAGAAGTACTGTGCAGCATTATAAGTAGACAAATCGCACACAAACCAACACAGATAGATGTTAAAAATATGAGGTTGAATGAAAGTAGAAACAAAGTGAGAAACACTGCAATTTATACTACATTTATAATACAGCATACAAAATAATATACATTTTTCTAACACACATACCATGAAAAGTATATGCAATTAAACACATTAGAATGGTTGTCATTACATTAAACATGTTAGGACGGAGAAGAACACAAGATTAGAAAAGAGGGTAATCATGCCAGTCAATCAAGTAGCAAAGTGACCTTGAGCAAAGCAATGATAATACTGGGCCACCAAATAAGTAGTATAATTTACTCAATTTGCTACAACAAAAAAATGTTTAAGCTAGGCAAAATCTAAAATATTACACTCCAATTACCTTCCAAGTGTCCTTACATTTTCTTTGTTTTGTTTTCACTTTAAAGAATCTAAAATCGGGTATCAAATAATGTACTATAGGTTCAGTTTTTTTTTTTAATATATAAATTTATTTATTTATTTATTTTTGGCTGCATTGGGTCTTTGTTGCTGTGCATGGGCTTTCTCTAGTTGCTGCGAGCAGGGGCTACTCTTTGTTGTGATGCATGGGCTTCTCATTGCGATGGCTTCTCTTGTTGCAGAGCACAGGCTCTAGATCACAGGCTCAGTAGCTGTGGCGCACGGGCTTAGTTGCTCTGCAGCATGTGGGATCTTCCCAGACCAGGGGCTTGAACCCATGTCCCCCGCACTGGCAGGCGGATTCTTAACCACTGCACCACCAGGGAAGCCCTATAGGTTCAGTTTTAACAGAAAAGATGACTTCAAACTCCATTCAAAGGGCTCAAAGACACTGCCTTGACCTTACATCTGAAGTTTGGCAAATAAGTGGCTATTTTAGGTTAAAATATTTATGTTTTAGGTTAAAATTTTTAATTATGTATGTATTATTTTTTAACGAAGCTCTTTTTCATACATATATTTCGATTACCTTATTCACCACTCCTGAATAAGAGTGTTCTAGAATACATACTATAATGAAACAATTCACTTATCCCATAGACTATCCTGCTCAACAAATATTAACTGCTTTAGCAGGGTTTGAAATTGTGATTCTAGGGCTCATGAAAATAAGATCACTAAGTAGGTGATGACTTTAGTGTTCTTTTTTTGTTGACTAAAAGACAATTCATGTGGTCTGGAGCAGCCCTTTACAAACTTCAACATGCACACTAATCACCCGGAGATCTTGTTAAAATTCAGATTCTGATCAAGTAGTTTTAAGGTGGAGCCCGAGATCGGGTATTTCTAACAAGATCCGAGTGGCAGCAACACTGATGGTCTGTGGAGCACACTTTGTGTAGTAAGGGTCTCAAATGACACAATGAATTTCGCAAAATCACATTTGTAGTTATTGACGTGTTTGAACAAGTTTACAACTGATGCCCTGAAATTCCGTAGTACAGAGATGGAAGTGATATGTAAATTAGTATACTTTTATAGATATTTAATTATCAAGCAAATATTCACTTGTTATATAAGATATATATTTAAATTACCTTCCATACTTATATTTAACTATTTATATTTATTTGTCTCCAATATAGTATGTTAGAAACAAAATCTACACCCAGAAAACAAAATAAGTTAAACTGTAAAATAGATTTAGTGCTACCCATCTGAATGCTAGAAGAAATCTGCCCCAAATCAGAAGTTTATTTTTGCCCTAATTAGTATTTAGTCCCTCCTACCCCACCCTTAGCAATTGACAAACAGTTCCAAAAATTTTAAAGACCAATCCTAGAATATAAATGATAAGGTTGTGTTCTTAGAATAGAGGAGGATACAATCCTCTTTGTTGACTCATGAAAGGCACAATCCTCTTTGTGCCTACTATACATTTTAGGCAGAAACAGAACCTGGTCAAACAATGGCTTTATGAAATTCATATATTACTATGTAAATGCACACATCTTTTCACTCACCGATGACAAAGACATTTTTAACTGAGCAAATGATGCCAAGTTTATTTATGCAAGGGAAACACAATGTGTGAATGCTAATTTTTCTTCATTGTGTTTTCCATTAGGAAACATTCACTGTTTAGCTATAACATGTATGATAGTTAATTCATCCCAAAGGCATTTATTGCTGTTCTATGAATAGACATAAATTATAAATTTATCTAAACATAATTTTATCAGCATCTTGAAATCAACATTAAAGGAATGTTAATTGAATTTGTTCAAATATTGCAAAGTTAACTGTCATTTTCTTTGACTTAATGAGTTTCATACAGGATCTTAATCAGTGCAATGTTAGACTTTTCTTTGTTTTTATTACAGGCATACCTCGTTTTACTATGCTCAGCTTTATTTTGCTTCACAGATACTGCATTTTTTACAAATTGACGGTTTATGGCAACCCTGTAACGAGCAAGTCTATCAGCACCATTTTTTCCAGCATTTGATTGCTTCCTGTCTTTGTGTCACATTTTGGTAATTATCACAATATTTCAAAATTTTCATTATTATTGAATCTGTTATAGTAATCTGTGATCAGTGATCTTTGATGTTACTATTATAATTGTAACCGTACCCATATAAGATGGCGAATTTAATCCATAAATGTTGTTTGTGTTCTGACTGCTCCACTGACCCTTCCCTCGATAGATGTGTGTGTGCTGACTGTTCCACCAACCGGCCATCTGCCCATCTCTCCCTCTCCCCGGGCCTCCCTATTCCCTGAGATGCAACATTATTGAAATTAGGCCAATTAATAACCCTACTATGGTCTCTCTGTGTTCAAGTGAAGAGTAATATCTCTCAATTTAAATCAAAAGCTAGAAATGAGTAAGCTTAGTGAGGAAGGCATGTCAAAAGCTGAGATAGGACAAAAGCTTGGCCTCTTGTGCCAAACAGCAAAGTTGTGAATGTGAAGAAAACGTTCTTAAAAAAAAATTAAATGTTATTCTAGTGAACACAGGAATGATAAGAAAGTGAAATGGCCTTATTGCTGATATGGAGAAAGTTTTAGTGGTCTGGAAAGAAGATCAAACCAGTCACAACTTTCCTGTAAGCCAAACCCTAATCCAGAGCTAGACCCTAACTCTCTTCAACTTTATGAAAGCTGAGAGAGGTGAGGAAGGTACAGAAGAAAAGTTTGAAGATAGTAGAGGTTGGTTTATGAGGTTTAAGGAAACAAGCCATATCCATAATATCCAAGTGCAAGGCAAAGCAGCTAATACTTATGTAGAAGCTGTTGCAAATTATCCAGGAGATCTATAGCTAAGATAATTAATGAAGGTGGCTACACTAAACAACAGAATGTCAATGTAGATGAAGCAGCCTTATATTGGAAGAAGATGCCATCTCAGACTTTCATAGGTAGAGAGGAGAAGTTAAGGTCTGGCTTCAAAGCTTCAAAGGACAGGTTGACTCTCTTGTTAGGGGTTAATGCAGCTGGTGATTTGAAGTTGAAGCCAATACTCATTTACCATTCCCCCATGTCCTAGGGCCCTTAATAATTATTCTAGATCTACTCTCCCTATTTTCTATAAATGGAGCAACAAAGCCTGGATGAGAGTAAATCCCTTTACAACACGGCTAACTGACTATTTTAAGGCCACTACTGAGACCTACTGCTCGGAAGAAAAGATTTCTTTCAAAATATTACTGCTCATTGACAAAGCTCTGATCACCCAAGAGCTCTGATGGAAATGTACAATGAGAGTCATGTTGTTTTCATGCCTGCTAACACAACATCCATTCTTCAGCTCATGGATCAAGGAGTAATTTCAAGTCATATTTTTTAAGAAATACATTTAGTAAGACCATAGCTGCCATAGACAATGATTCCTTTGATGAATCTGGGCAACGTCAATTGAAAATCTTCCGAAAAAAAATTCACCATCCTAGATACGTAATACGAACATTCATGGAAAAAGGTCAAGATATCAACATTAACAGGAGTTTGGAAGAAGTTGATTTCAACCCTCACAGATGACTTTGAGGGGTGTAGAACTTTAGTGGAGGAAGTAACTGTAGATGTGGTGGAAACAGCAATAGAACTAGAATTAGAGGTGAAGCCTGAAGATATGACTGAATTGCTGTGATCTCCTGATAAAACTTTAATGGATGAGGAGCTGCTTCTAATAGATGAGGAAATAGTTTCTTGAGATGGAAGCTCTTTGGTGAAGACGCTGTGAAAACTGTTGAAATGACAACAAAGTATTTAGAATATTACAGAAACTTAGTTGGTAAAGCAGTGACAGGGTTTGAGAGGATTGCCTCCAGTTTTGAAAGAGTTTTACTGTAGGTAAAATGCTATCAAACAGCATTTCGTAGGACAGAGAAATCGTTTGTGAAAAGAAGCATCAGTAGATGTGGCCAGCTTCCCTGGTGCCTTATTTTAAGAAACTGCCACAGCCATCCCAGCCTTAGCAGCCATCACCACATCAGTCAGCAGCCGTCAGCATCATGGCAAGATGCTCCACCAGAAAAAAGATTATGACTTGCTAAAGGCTCAGATGATGGTTAGCGTTTTTCAGCAATAAAGCATTTTTAAATTAAGGAATGTACAATTTTTAGACATAATGCTATTGCAACTTTAATTGATTACAGTACAGGGTAAACATAAAGTTCATATGCGCTGGGACACCAAAAAATTCTTGTGACTCTTTTATGGTGATATTTGCTTTACTGCGGTGGTCTGGAGCCGAACCTGCAGTATTTTCAAGTATGCTTGCATATGGTATAATTTTCAAAATCTACGTTGCTTCTCTATAAGCATTTCATTTGCACAGGTTACCATTTCAGTAGTTCAAAGTAATTAATGGTTAACATAATGAACCTAAATACATATGATTATAGGATTTTCAACCTGTAATTACATTGCCTAATTAGGAAATTATGATGCAGAATGAAATAATTATGAAAGGTAATGACTTTAAATAAAATCTATTCTAAAATATTCTTTGTTTACTTAGTAGAATATGTGATTAGCAAAATTATATGGTATTCTCTTCTTTCCAGTTATGCATTTTTGAAGGAAAGCAAATAACATGCATTCCACACTCATTTTCCCTTGCAAGGCTAGGAAGAACCCACTCTCTCCAGGAAGGTGGAAGAGAATAAATCTCATCCCCAATTCTCTTTCACAAGAATGTGGCAGAGAATAAATTGGACAGAACAACAGGACTTGTCAGAAATTAGTATCCCTGTTTCAGCAGAGTTATACCCACTTTTCTCTTTTGATTACATGAGTCAACAAATAACTGACTCCTAGAATTAAATAGTAAACAAATCATATTAGGTGTGATCAAGAGAAAGAATACTTTGTTATCAAGAATTACCTTAGTTCCTAGATAAAAGAGGTTCTCAACCCTGACTGCTTCCTACACTGGGGATCATCAACACAAAGCGGTCCCAGTGAAGGTTAAAACCGCTTTATCCTTCTAGCCTGAATTTCTACACAGAAGCCCAGGGAACACCCCCCATTCCTCTTCCACAAAAGCTTATTGGCTTGCATTCATTTTACCGTCATATCCATCTCATCCATTTGTTTGAGAATCAAATAAGGAGGTGTTTATGAAGTACCTTCGAGCTGTAAAAGGTTATAAAATATAAGGGGCTTCTGTTATTTTCAATCTAATGAAAATTATTTTTCCACAGCTGCCATGTGATGAAATAAGTGCATTTCAATCCACTCTCTCTTCTAAACCATTGACATCTTCCCAGAGAAATATCTGCAATGTTGAAACATCCCTTCTCCCAAATATACCCAACCTAGAGAAAGTACTCATTCCCTTCGCTGTGCTCTGATAACATACATGTATTCCTTGTTTTGCATTCTGATCTGCTGTGAAAGATGTAGGTCTTCTTTACTGGGTTGAGAGCTCCTCGAGGGCAGAGGCTATGGTTTTCATTTCTGTTCACTGGTAACTATCAAAGTACCTGTTATACAGTAAGTGTTCAATATATATTTGTTGAATAAGTGAATAAATGAATAAATAATGAATTAAGAGATAGAGAGCTGAATAGCATTCTGTACCCAACTTCTTACAGATTTACAATTAGTCATCCAAAAATCATAAAAGTAATGAGAATCAAAGTGGAATATAAACTCTATGTCTAAATTAAATTTATCCCTGGGCTTCCCTGGTGGCGCAGCGGTGGAGTCCGCCTGCCGATGCAGGGGACACGGGTTCGGGACACGGGTTCGTGCCTTGGTCCGGGAAGATCCCACATGCCACGGAGCAGCTGGGCCCGTGAGCCATGGCCGCTGAGCCTGCGCGTCCGGAGCCTGTGCTCCGCAATGGGAGAGGCCACAAAAGTGAGAGGCCCGCGTACCGCAAAAAAAAAAAAATTTATTCCTGTTAGCCACTATAGAAAACAGTATGCAGCTTCACCAAAAAGTTAAAATAGAACCTCCATATGATCCAGCAATTTCACTCTAGGTATTTACTCAAAGAAAACAAAAACTAATTTGAAAATGCATATGCACTCCAATGTTCACTGCAGCATTACTTACAGTAGCCAAGATATGGAATCAACCAAAGTGCCCACTGATAGACAAACGGATAAAGAAATGTGGTGTATAAACGCAGTGGAATATAACTAAGTCATAAAAAAGAAATCCTGCCATTTGCAACAACATTGATGGATCTAGAGGGTATCATACTAAATGAAATAAGTCAGAGAAAGACAAATACTACATGATCTCGCTTATATGTGGAATCTAAAGACCAAAACACACAAACAAAACAAAATGAAAACAGACTCATCGATACAGAGAATAAACAGGTGGTTTCTAGAAGGGAGGGGGTGGTTACAAAACAGGCAAAGGTAATTAAGAGGTACAAATACCCAGTTATATAACAAACAAGTCATGGGGATGTAACGTAGAGCATAAGAAGTATGGTCAACAATCTTATAACAACTTTGTATGGGAACAGATGGTTATTAGACTTATCATGGCTATTATTTCAATATCAAATTATTATGTAGTATACCTGAAATAAGTATAATGTTTTACATCAACTATGTTTCAATCAAAAAAATTATCATTGTTACAGAAAACAAACTTGCTGATTTCAGGAAAAATAATCTCTTGAAATTTTGGAGTACACTGAATTTCTATGACCAGAATACAAAATCTGACCACAATCTCACTATTCTAAATAAAACTGTAAGTAAAAGCCTCCAGAGGAAATAAATAAACACACACACATCAGTTTTACTTTACCTTCTAAGGAAATTAATAGAAGATGCTGTTACTATATTTATTCTTTCCAGCACCTCTACTCTTGAGTAATCTACAGTGGCACAGAAAGCATTCTGGGACAGGCACGAATCTAACCATGGGCCAAGATGTTAATGTATCACATTTGTTACTGTTAGTAAGATGCAAAGCAGATCCAAACCATCTGAAGTTTTAGTGGAAATTGTTAAGCAGGGATCAGATAATTATCCAGCAGGAGGCAAGTCCGGCTTGGAGAGTCATTGAAACCATCTTTAGTCACTTTTCAAAATGTGTTTTTAAAGTGCAGTCCTTGAGACTTAATTCTCTTAAATGCCAACATAATTTAGTCCAATCCACTGAAGGATGAATTATTTTTCCAGTCACTTAATTTCTGGTATAATTTTTTCAAAGATTCCGCACCAGAAACAGCTGATTCTATACTCACTGAAGGAAATCTTCCGCAAAACAAAACCATCTTATGTGAGTTCATTTTCTAGTTTTTCCAAAATTTGGGTGCCACTTGTAGCTAAGAAAAAAACCTTTGCATCATGCTCCTTTATGACCACATTCAGAAAAAATAAACTCTAGAGACAAACATTATGACTCAGTGAGCCTGTCTAAATGCTACACTCTCAGAGGCACTCCACATTGCAACCACTGTTGCTCTACAATAACAAAGCCCCGAATCACTGACTTACAGAAAACGGACTGTGAAACCTATGACGTAGTCCTTTTGACTTTCTGCAAAATCAGCAAGTTAAAAGACTAACAAATAAATAGATACAACAGCCTAAACAGTCTCCTGTTTCAATAGTTACACAGGTAAATATTGTTAATCTTTGGTGAAATTGCCAAGCCAAACTTTGCTTTCTCAACTCATTCAGGAGTGTGTGTCCAAAATGGCTCTTCTGGGAAGTACAGAGATAATCTTCCATTCAGCAGACTGCCTGCTATCTGGCACAAGCTGGGAGGAGAGAGTGTGTAATCTGATAAACTGTCCTTCCAGATGGTTTGCAGAAATTACTGCTAGCTGCTAGTTTGAAATAAATATCATACTGGCCTACATATTCAAGATAAGACTGCTGACTTACATGGGCTTTTGCAAGATAAGTCACTTCTCAGAATTGTATGAAGGTTAGAATTAAGGAAAAAAATATTTCTAACAAAAAAAGGATTCTATGAGGTGCTGCCAAGATCTACTAGGACACTGACATCTTGACCTTTCAGAAGTTGCAAATAAAAATTTCTTTCAAGATCAACTTTGATTTGACTTCATAACTAGATAGAGACATGCATGTGATAAAAATGAACTAAACAAACGCTCCTCTCTTTAAACACACTGGAGTATAATTTGATCAGATTTTCTGTTAAGGGGATAACATCTTGGGGAAATCACACTTGAGCATGTACTTTATGAGAAAGTACGCGAGATACTACTGAACCACAAAGGAAATACCAAACAGAAGTATTCCATTTATAAAGCTTACTGTGTTATTTGGGAAACTAGGCTCATCAATATGAAATTGTTAAATGATGACAAATCAAAGTGTAATACCAAAAAAAAATAGTCTATAGAAGTTATCTTCTAACTTTAATAATTATAAAACTGAGAAAAATATCAGATGGTATGTAATTAGACATACAAATATAATAGAAGGAGAAGAAAAACATGAGTCTTAAAGCTAGCAGAGAGCATCAAAAGATTGGAATTGGGTTTGCCAAT
>NW_006779398.1:666198-693586 GCF_000442215.2 Lipotes vexillifer | reverse complement strand
GGGAAAGAGCAAGAGAAACTGGTGAGTTTTTTCATTAGGAAATGACATCTAAGGGACGCTCAGGATTTTAGGCTATAGAGAGGAAGAGATGAGTTGGGCCAACTGAAGGAGGAACAGAAGTATGGAAGTGTATGAATAAATGAAGTACAACTGAAGGACTGCAAGAAGACTGGGTTGACTAAACTAGGGTTTAGAGTAGACAAGGCAAAACAGGTAAATGGAGGTTAAGTCATAAAGGTCTCTCAGTGGTAGGTAAGGAAATTTGGAATTTGCTCTTTGGGCAGATGGAAATCACTAGAAAATTTTGATCAGATGTGATTTTTAAAAGTAGCTTTAATTAAATTTAATACAAACATTAAAATGGAATTAGATTATTTTTGTGGCTAGAGGATAGATCTAGGATCAATGAGTAGAGATCATAGCGAGAGAAAATTTGCTCAAAGCGAGAGATACATAACAATTTGATTTAACTGAACACAGCATAGAGTGACTTAAAAGGTACAAGTGCCTTGTTATTAGTTCAAAGAATCTTGTACTTATTGGTCTGATTGTGAAAAAAAAAGCAAGCAACAAACAGATATTCTGAAAGACATTCTAATTTCAGACATTTAAGCAATGAGAGGTAGAACGTGATTGCACATTCTGGGTATAAGAAGATCAGCCGGGAAGCCAACGATGGAATTCAAGATTAGGTGAGGCAGCCTACACCACTACCCACTGTACCACTAATATTTATCCTTCTAATGTCTATGAGTTCATGGTACCAAGTGCTTTTTGGACATTATCTTTTAACCTTTTCAAGACCCTATGGAGTAAACACTATTCCTCTCCTTATATCGCAGATAAGATGTGGAGTGATGGGAATGGGAGAGGCCTCTGAAAAGACAACAAGTGTGAGGTGATTAATATGTTACACTTAGTAAAGTAATGGGCTGAGGTGAAGGTTACTTGCTATGACTTAATATGCTCCATTGCAGCACAGTCCTATATGGTCCACAAATTGGTATTTATTGGGTGTCAATGAGCACTGAATTTCAAACATAATTTTTATCTAAGAATTTGCTTTTTCCTCAAGCTGCCTTACAGTGGGTTATCATCATCATCAAAAATATTCATAAACTACTTCTCAGCCACAGGTGTCAGAGGCACTGGGTGAGGTTCTCAGCAATAAAAATAAACAAGATATTGAGAAACGAGGCTGAAGGCAATGTAAGCATTTAGTGCAAATGATTGAAAAAGGAAAGTGTCCGTGAACCTGCTCTTTTATTATACACTGCTCAGGGACTGATTTACTTAATTCATTTTCATGAGTTAATACATAATAACCATGTTGTTTGAACTATTAAGGATAATGCCAATTTTCTGCAGCATCATAATCTTGCTGTTGACCATGATTTTGGGAAGCAGGAGGTAGGCACATCATTTGTAAGAAGCCTCTGCTTTGGCCATCCTCAGCCCTTTATACCCGCTATTGCCTCTATACAGAATTTCCCTTTCCTTCTTCACTCTGTGGAGAGAGCTAATTCAACACGCAACCAGAGACTCTCCTTCCATTAAAGGCTTATTTCCTCCCCTTGGTACCACTGGGTCTATTAGAGCCCTTGTCACATTGTGTGTTTCATATATAGAGAATTCCTCATAAGCAAGAAAGTGTTTTTGTTTTGTTTTCTTTTCCTTTTTGCTGCTGCTTCTCCTCACTGCTCCCCTCCCCACAGTTTTCAAAGCTAGGGACATAATTTGCACTCATGATTTGTTAAGGTGAAAATCAAAGAGGTGACAAAGGTATATGTGTTACCAGGTTAAACCATTCAGGTGGGTAAGAAGAGGAAAGACTAGATTAACTCTCTCCTCTTCTGACCAACCTGAAGCTTATTATTGAATTACCGTAAGATGTCTTTCTATATGCCATGCTCAGCAGATTGTATATGGCATATAATTTATACCCAACGTATGTTCCTTGAATTAATTCAAATTATCATTGTCTTCTAAATATCTAATATAACTTAATGATATAAATTTTTATTCCAGTTCTGGAATAGAACTTAGGCAAACAGATGTGAATCAGTGAAGCTAAGAAATCGTATTTAAAACTAGCATAAAGCAAATCCCCTAAAATAAGTGGCAGCAAATTACAAGACGGAAAATAAAAATATAGCCAAACCACAGGTGGCTTGCTTGGCTCCAAATGTTTCTATAATGCCTTTAGGTGTGGCATACAAGCTGCCATCAATGCCCTGTGCTCCCCATTTATTTACATCAGGCCTTTTAACACATTTATATTAACTTCTTGACCTCTTGGGAAATTTGAATTTGTGGCCCTTCTACTATAATTGTCTTGTACCTATCTATTAACAGGATAATCTACTTTTCCCCTCAAATAGTTCAAATTTCTTTTTTTAGGTTTCAGTTAATCTACTAAACTTTAAGAAATATAAGTTGCATTCCTAAAACAAAGCAACACCCACATAGATGGAATAGAACATGAAAACTTGTATTCATAACAAATATAGTACATTTGCCTCTATATACTTTTAAACATGACTGTTTAGGTTACATTCACAGGAAAAACCTTGTTTTGTTCATGAATATAATTGTTTTTTCTTATTTATGTGGCTCCCTAATTCTTTAAGAACCATAGCTTCTTGGGGGAAAAATTTGTCTCTCTGATCTGTTCTCCCTACCTGAATTAATAATCCTTTAATTATGGAATTAAAGGCATTCTGAAATAACTAAAAGAAGAGGAATGCAAACAGATAATGATAAAAAGAAGCTCTTGAATTCTAGGAAACAAATGTTATTTCTAGGCAAAATATAAGAATATAAATTTTTAAATTTCATCAATATAATAGTATTTGGATGATTAAAGCTTTATCCAGACTATTTTTCAGGAGTTTGAGACACAGGCTAGTTATGGACAATAATGAGAGGAGGTATGCAAAAGTGTCAAAACTTTTCTCGGTTTTTCTCCAAGAGTTGGAATATGACAGACTTTGAGCAGAATTCAATTTATTCAGAATTAAAAAAAAAAAAAAAAATTCACAATTCTTACAATAGAACTGAATTTACGATTCACACATTCTCTTGTAATTTTGTATCACTAAAACACCAAGAAAATGTTCTATCACTTCAAATATGAACATGCACTGCACCTCTGGAGGAAATGTCTACTCTTCTTATAACTTTTAATTATTCATCTTTAAATACCAACTTTGATACTTTTGTGATATCGAAAGATTAAATGGATTAAAACTGAAGAGAGATAGGAAACAAAAGAAGCATATGCAACTGACATGGCCATCTCTTTCAGATAATTTATGATTGTTTTAACAGGGTATATTCCTGGTATGAAATAATACTGCTGCTAGATTGGTTCAAGATGGAGGAGTAGAAGGACGTGCGCTCACTCCCTCTTGCAAGAACAATGGAATGACAACAAACTGCAGAACAATGATCAACAGGAAGACACTGGAACTCACCAAAAAAGATGCCCCACATCCAAAGACAAAGGAGAAGCTGCAATGAGATGGTAGGAGGGGCACAATCACAGCCAAATCAAATCCCATAACTGCTGGGAGGGCAACTCACAAACTGGAGAACAGTTATACCACAGAAGTCCACCCACTGGAGTGAAGGTTCTGAGCCCCACCTCAGGCTTCCCAACCTGGGAGTCCAGCAAAGGGAGGAGGAATTCCCAGATAATCAGACTTTGAGGGTTAGCAGAATTTGATTGCAGGACTTTGACAGGACTGGGGGAAACAGAGACTCCACTCTTGGAGGGCACACACAAAGTAGTGTGCACACCAGGACCCACGGGGAAGGAGCAATGACTCACAGGAGACTAAACCAGACCTACATGCTAGTGTTGGAGGGTCTCCTGCAAAGGCAGGGGGCGGCTTTGCCTCACCACGAGGACAAGGACACCAGCAGCAGAAGTTCTGGGAAGTACTCCTTGGCGTGAGCCCTCCCAGAGTCCACTAGCCCCACCAAAGAGCCTGTAGGCTGAAGTGCTGGGTCGCCTCAGGCCAAACAACCCCAAGATGGGGGAACTCAGCCCCACCCATCAGCAGGCAAGCATATCAAAGTTTTTTTTTTTTAATTAATTCTAAAATCCTCTGATTCTACTTTCAGAGAATGACTTCGTGTTTGGTCTGTTGAACTAGAGAAGAAAGGGCACACATCATAAATTCATTTATTTAATTTATTTATTTTTGGCTACACTGGGTCTTCATTGCTGCACACGTGCTTTCTCTAGTTGTGGTGAGCAGAGCTACTCTTCGTTGCAGTACACAGGCTTTTCATTGTGGTGGATTCTCTTGTTGTGGAGCACAGGCTCTAGGCATGCGGGCTTCAGTAGTTGTGGCATGCAGGCTCTAGAGCACAGGGTCAGTAGTTGTAGCGCACGGGCTTAGTTGCACCATGGCATGTGGGATCTTCCAGGACCAGCGCTCGAACCCATGTCCCCTGCATTGGCAGGCAGATTTTTTACCACTGCACCACCAGGGAAGCCCAAGCTTATTAAAGTTTTACTGAGCTCTGCTCACCAGAGCAACACCCAGCTCTACTTAGCACCAGGCCCTCCCATCAGGAAGCTTGCATGAGCCTCTTAGATAGCCTCATCCACCAGAGGGCAGACAGCAGAAACAAAAACAACTACAGTCCTGCAGCCTGTGGAATGAAAACCACATTCAGAGAAAGACAGACAAAAAGAAAAGGCAGAGGACTATGTACCAGATGAAGGAACAAGATAAAACCCCAGAAAAACAACTAAATGAAGTGGAGATAGGCAACCTTCCAGAAAAATAATTCAGAATAATGATAGTGAACATGAGCCAGGACCTTGGAAAAATAATGGAGGCAAAGATCGAGAAGATGCAAGAAATGTTTTAAAAAGACAGACCCAGAAGAAAGAAAGAACAAACAAACAGAGATGAACAATACAGTAACTGAAATGAAAAATACACTAGAAAGAATCAAGAGCAGGATAACTGAGGCAGAGGAACGGATAAGTGACCTGGAAGATAGAATGGAGGGATTCACTGCTGCAGAACAGAATAAAGAAAAAAGAATGAAAAGAATTGAAGACAGCCCAAGAGACTTCTGGGACAACATTAAAAACACCAACATTCGCATTACAGGGGTCCCAGAAGGAGAAGAGAGAGAGAAAGACCTGAGGAAATATTTGAAGAGATTATAATTGAAAACTTTGCTAACATGGGAAAGGAAATAACCACCCAAGTCCAGGAAGCACAGAGAGTCCAAGGCAGGATAAACCCAAAGAGAAACATGCTGAGACACACAGTAATAAAGCTGACAAAAAATTAAAGACAAAGAAAAATTATTAAAAGCAAAAAGGGAAAAACAACAAATAACATAAAAAGGAACTCCCAGGGCTTCCACGGTGGTGCAGTGGTTGAGAGTCCGCCTGCCGATGCAGGGGACACGGGTTCGTGCCCCGGTCCGGGAAGATCCCACATGCTGCGGAGCAGCTGGGCCCGTGAGCCATGGCCGCTGAGCCTGCGCGTCCGGAGCCTGTGCTCCGCAACGGGAGAGGCCACAACAGTGAGAGGCCCGCGTACCGCAAAAAAAAAAAAAAAAAAGGAACTCCCATAAGGTTAACAGCTGATTTCTCAGCAGCAACTCTACAAGCCAGAAGAGAGTGGAATGATATATTTAAAGTGATGAAAGGGAAACACCTACAACCAGGATTACTCTACCCAGCAAGGATCTCATATAGATTTGTCGGAGAAATCAAAAGCTTTACAGACAAGCAAAAGCTAAGAGAATTCAGCACCACCAAACCAGCTCTACAACAAATCCTAAAGGAACTTCTCTAAGTGGGAAGCACAAGAGAAGAAAAGGCCCTACAAAAACAAACCCAAAACAATTAAGAAAATAGTAATAGGAATAAACATATCAATAATTACCTTAAATGTGAATGGATTAAATGCTCCAACCAAAAGACACAGGCTCGCTGAATGGATACAAAAACAAGACCCGAATATATGCTGTCTACAAGAGACCCCCTTCAGAGCTAGGGACACATACAGACTGAAAGTGAGGGGATGGAAAAAGATATCCCATGCAAATAGAAATCAAAAGAAAGCTGGAGTAGCAATACTCATATCATAAAAAATAGACTTTAAAATAAAAAATGTTACAAGAGACAAGGAAGGACGCTACATAATGATCAAGGGAAAAACCCAAGAAGAAGATATAACAATGATAAATATATATGCACCCAACATAGGAGCACCTCAATACATAAGGTAAATGCTAACAACTATAAAAGAGGAAACAGACAGTAACACAATAATAGTGGGGGGACTTTAACAGCTCACTTACATGAATGGACAGATCATCCAGGCATAAAATTAATAAGGAAACACAAGATTTAAATGACACAACAGACCAGGTAGATTTAATTGATATTTATAGGACATTCCATCCAAAAACAGCAGATTACACTTTCTTCTCAAGTGCATATGGAACACTGTCCAGGATAGATCACATCTTGGGTCACAAATCAAGCCTCAGTAAATTTAAGAAAATTGAAATCATATCAAGTATCTTTTCCAACAAGAGCACTATGAGATTAGAAATAAATTACAGGGGAAAAAAACGTAAAAACCACAAACACATGGAGGCTAAACAATACGGTACTAAATAACCAAGAGATCACAGAAGAAATCAAAGAGGAAGTCAAAAAATAACAAGAGACAAATGACAACAAAAACATGATGATCCAAAACCTATGGGATGCAGCAAAAGCAATTCTAAGAGGGAAGGTTATAGCAATATAATCCCACCTCAAGAAACAAGAAAAATCTCAAATAAAAAATCTAACCTTACACCTAAAGGAACTAGAAAAAGAAGAACAAACAAAACCCAAAGTTAGTAGCAGGAAAGAAATCATAACTATCAAAGAAGAAATAAATGAAATAGAAAAAAGAAAACAATAGCAAAGATCAATAAAACTAAAAGCTGGTTCTTTGAGAAGATAAACAAAATTAATAAACCTTTAGCCAGACTCATCAAGAAAAAGAGGGAGAAGACTCAAATCAATAAAATTAGAAATGAAAAAGAAGTTAGAATGGACACCGCAGAAATACAAAGCATCCTAGGAGACTACTACAAGCAATTCTATGCCAATAAAATGGGAAACCTGGAAGAAATGGACAAATTCTTAGAAAGGTATAACCATCCAAGACAGAACCAGGAAGAAATAGAAAATATGAAGAGACCAATCACAAGCAATGAAACTGAAACTGAGATTAAAAATCTTCCAAAAAACAAAAGTCCAGGACCAGATGGCTTCACAGGTGAGTTCTATCAAACATTTAGAGAAGAGCTAACACCCATCATTCTCAAACTCTTCCAAAAAATTGAAGAGGAAGGAACACTCACAAACTCATTCTACGAGACCACCATCACCCTGACAATGAAAGCAGACAAAGATACTACGAAAAAAGAAAATCACAGACCAATATTACCAATGAATATAGGCGCAAAATTCCTCAACAAAATACTAGCAAACAGAATCCAACAACACATTAAAGGATCACATACCATGATCAAGTGGGATTTAACCCAGGATTGCAAGGATTCTTCAATATATGCAAAACAATCAATGTGATACACCATATTAACAAACTGAGAAATAAAAACCATATGATCATCTCAATAGATGCAGAAAAAGCTTTTGACAAAATTCAACACACATTTATGATAAAAACTTTCCAGGTAGTGGGCACAGAGGGAACCTACCTCAATATAATAAAGGCCATATACGACAAACCCACAGCAAACATCATTCTCAATGGTGAAAAACTGAAAACATTTCCTCTAAGATCAGGAACAAGACAAGGATGTCCACTCTCACCGCTATTATTCAACATAGTTTTGGAAGTCCTAGCCACACAATCAGAGAAGAAAAAGAAATAAAGTGAATACAAATTGAAAAAGAAGAAGTAAAACTGTCTCTGTTTGCAGACGACATGATACTATACACAGAGAATCCTAAAAATGCCACCAGAAAACTACCAGAGCTAATCAATGAATTTGGTAAAGTTGCAGGACACAAAATTAATGCACAGAAATCTCTTGAATTCCTATGCACTAATGATGAAAAATCTGAAAGAGAAATTAAGGAAACACTCCCTTTAACCACTATGACAAAAAGAATAAAATACCCAGGAATAAATCTACCTAGGGAGACAAAAGACCTGTATGCAGAAAACTGTAAGACACTGATGAAAGAAATTAAAGATGATACCAACAGATGAAAGATATATCATGTTCTTGGATTGGAAGAATCAACATTGTGAAAATGACTACACTACCCAAAGCAATCTACAGATTCAATGCAATCCCTATCCCAATGGCATTTTTTACAGAACTAGAACAAAAAATCTTAAAATTTGTATAGAGACACAAAAGACCCCGAATAGCCAAAGCAGTCTTGAGGGAAAAATTCAGAGCTGGAGGAATCAAACTCCCTGACTTCAGACTATACTACAAAGCTACAGTAATCAGGACAATATGGTACTGGCACAAAAACAGAAACATAGATCAATGGAACAAGATAGAGAGCCCAGAGATAAACCCACGCACCTACGGTCAACTAATCTATGACAAAGGAGGCAAGGATATACAATGGAGAAAAGACAGTCTCTTCAATAAGTAGTGCTGGGAAAACTGGACAGCTACATGTAAAAGAATGAAATTAGAACACTCCCTAACACCATACACAAAAATAAACTCAAAATGGATTCTAGACCTAAATGTAAGACTGGACACTATAAAACTCTTAGAGGAAAACATAGGAAGAACACTCTTTGACATAAATCACAGCAAGATCGTTTTTTGACCCACCTCCTAGAGTAATGGAAATAAAAACAGAAATAAACAAATGGGACCTAATGAAACTTAAAAGCTTTTGCACAGCAAAGGAAACCATAAACAAGACGAAAAGACAACCCTCAGAATGGGAGAAAATATTTGCAAATGAAGCAACTGACAAAGGATTAATCTCCAAAACATACAAGCAACTCAATATTAAAGAAACAAAAAACCAATCAAAAAATGGGCAGAAGACCTAAATAGACATTTCTCCCAAGAAGACATATGGATGGCCAAGAAGTACATGCAAAGCTGCTCAACATCACTACTTATTAGAGAAATGCAAGTCAAAACTACAATGAGGTATCACCTCACACCAGTTAGAATGGACATCATCAGAAAATCTACAAACAACAAATGCTGGAGAGGGTGTGGAGAAAAGGGAACTCTCTTGCACTGTTGGTGGGCATGTAAATTGATACAGCCACTATGGAGAACAGTATGGAGGTTCCTTAAAAAACTAAAAATAGTATTACCATATGATCCAGCAATACCACTACTGGGCATATACCCAGAAAACAACATAATTCAAAAAGACACATGCACCCCAATGTTCATTGCAGCACTATTTACAATTGCCAGGTAAGGGAAGCAACCTAAATGTCCATCGACAGACGAATGGATAAAGCAGGTGTGGTACATATATACAATGGAATACTACTCAGCCATAAAAAGGAATGAAATTGAGCCATTTGTTGAGACATGGATGGATTTAGAGACTGTCAAACAGAGTGAAGCAAGTCAGAGAGAGGAAAGCAAATATCATATATTAACGCATAGATGTGGAAGCTAGAAAAATGGTACAGATGAACCAGTTTGCAGGACAGAAGTTGAGACACAAATGTAGAGAACAAATGTATGGACACCATGGGGGAAAACCGCAGGGGGGGTGGTCATGGTGGTGTGCTGAATTGGGCAATTGGGATTGACATGTATACACTGATGTGTATAAAGCTGATGACTAATAAGAACTTGCTGTATAAAAAAATAAATTAAATTAAATTTAAAAATTTTTTAAAAAAGTCATGGACCACAATGTTCATTGCAGCTCTATTTACAATAGCTAGGACATGGAAGCAACCTAAGTGTCCATCGACAGATGAATAGATAAAGAAGGTGTGGCACATATATACAATAGAATATTACTCAGCCATAAAAAGAAATGAAATTGAGTTATTTGTAGTGAGGTGGATGGACCTGGAGTATGTCACAGAGAGTGAAGTAAGTCAGAAAGAGAAAAACAAATACCATATGCTAACACATATATATGGAATTTAAAAAAAGAGGAAAGGTTATGAAAAACCTAGGGGCAGGATAGGAATTTAAAAAAAAAAAAGGGCTTCCCTGGTGGCGCAGTGGTTGAGAACCTACCTGCTAATGCAGGGGACATGGGTTCGAGCCCTGGTCTGGGAAGATCCCACATGCCGCGGAGCGGCTGGGCCCGTGAGCCACAACTACTGAGCCTGTGCATCTAGGAGCCTGTGCTCCACAACAAGAGAGGCCACGATAGTGAAGAGGCCTGTGCACCGCGATGATGAGTGGCCCCCACTTGCCACAACTAGAGAAAGCCCTCACACAGAAACGAAGACCTAGCACAGCCAAAAATTTAAAAATAAAATAAAAAATAAACCAAGTTTCATATAATCGATGTTTGTTTAAAAAAAAAAAAAAAAAGGAAGTGGGCAGAGAAGGAACTTACCTCAATATAATAAAGGCCATATATGACAAACCCACAGCCAACATCATTCTCAATGGTGAAAAACTGAAAACATTTCCTCTAAGATCAGGAAGAAGACAAGGAGTCCACTCTTGCCACTATTATTCAACATAGTTTTGGAAGTCTTACCCACGGCAATCAGAAAAGAAAAAGAAATAAAAAGAATCCAAATTGGAAAAGAAGAAGTAAAATGGCCACTGCTTGCAGATGACATGATACTATATATAGAAAATCCTAAAGATGCCACCAGAAATCTACTAGAGCTAATCAATGAATTTGGTAAAGTTGCAGGATACAAAATTAATGCACAGAAATCTCTTTCATTCCTATACACTAACAACAAAAGATCAAAATGAGAAATTAAGGAAACAATGCCATTCACCACTGCAACAAAAAGAATAAAATACCTAGGAATAAACCTACCTAAGGAGGTAAAAGATGGGTACTCAGAACACTATAAGACACTGATGAAAGAAATCAAAGATGACACAAACAGATGGAGAGATATACCATGTTCTTGGTTTGGAGAATCAATATTGTGAGAATGACTATACTACTCAAAGCAATATACAGATTCAATGCAATCCCTATCAAATTACCAATGGCATTTTTTACAGAACTAAAACAAAAAAATCTTAAAATTTGTATGGAGACACAAATGACCCTGAATAGCCAAAGCAATCTTGACAGAAAAAAATGAAGCTGGAGGAATCATTCTCCCTGACTTCAGACTATACTACAAAGCTACAGTAATCAAGACAATATGGTACTGGCACAAAAAGAGAAATATAGATCAATGGAACAGGACAGAAAGTCCAGAGATGAACCCACGCATCCATGGTCAACTAAACTATGACAAAGGAGGCAAGGATATACAATGGAGAAAAGACAGTCCCTTCAATAAGTGGTGCTGGGAAAACTGGACAGCTACATGTAAAAGAATGAAATTAGAACACTCCCGAACACCATACACAAAAATAAACTCAAAATGGATTAAAGACCTGAATGTAGGACCAGACACTATAAAACTCTTAGAGGAAAACATAGGAAGAACACCCTTTGCCATAAATCACAGCAAGATATTTTTTGATCCACCTCCTACAGTAATGGAAATAAAAACAAAAAAAAACAAATAAGACTTAATGTAACTTAAAATCTTTTGTACAGGCCTTCCCTGGTGGCACAGTGGTTGAGAGCCTGCCTGCCGATTCAGGGGACATGGGTTCGTGCCCCAGTCCAGGAAGATCCCATATGCCGCGGAGCAGCTAGGCCCGTGAGCCATGGCCGCTGAGCCTGCGCGTCTGGAGCCTGTGCTCCGCAACGGGAGAGGCCGCAACAGTGAGAGGCCCGCATACCACGAAAAAAAAAAAAAGCTTTTGTACAGCAAAGGAAACTATAAACAAGATGAAAAGACAACCCTCAAAATGGGAGAAAATATTTGCAAACGAATCAATGGACAAAGGATTAATCTCCAAGATATATAAACAGCTCATGCAGCTCAATATTAAAAAAACAAACAACCCAATTAAAAAATGGGCAGGAACCTAAATAGACATTTCTCCAAAGAAGACATACGGATGGCCAAGAAGCACGTGAAAAGCTGCTCAACATCACTAATTATTAAAGAAATGCAAATCAAACTACAATGAGGTATCACCTCACACTGGTTAGTATGGGCATCATCAGAAAATCTACAAACAACAAATGCTGGAGAGGGTGTGGAGAAAAGGGAAACTTCTTTCACTGTTGGTGGGAATGTAAATTGATACAGCCACTATGGAGAACAGTATGGAGGTTCCTTAAAAAACTAAAAATAGAACTACCATATGATCAAGCAATACCACTACTGGGTATATAACTTGAGAAAAACATAATTCAAAAGAACACATGTACCCCAATGTTCATTGCAGCACTATTTACAATAGCCCAGTCATGGAAGCAACCTAAATGCCCATCGACAGATGAATGGATAAAGCAGGTGTGGTACATATATACAATGGAATATTACTCAGCCATAAAAAGGAACGAAATTGAGTCATTTGTTGAGACATGGATGGATCTAGAGACTGTCATACAGAGTGAAGTAAGTCAGAGAGAGAAAGACAAATATCATATATTAATGCATGTATGTGGAACCTAGAAAAATGGTACAGATGAACCGGTTTGCAGGACAGAAGTTGAGACACAGATGTAGAGAGTATGGACACCAAGGGAGGAAAGCGGGGGTGGGGGGGATGAACTGGGAGACTGGGATTCACATATATACACCAATATGTATAAAACAGATAACTAATAAAAATAAAATAAACTAAATAAAATAATACTGCTGTAAGTTATTGACAGTAATAATATTATCTAACATTTTTCTTGATAGATAACAAATATTCACCATTATCCTACAATTGTTTTATGGTATATGATTCCAAAAAATTTACATATCTTATTTCAACTATTCTCCCCCAAATTTCTAAAAAGTAAGTACTACTATTATTATTACCTCCACTTTCTAGATGAGGACATTGATAACCTCACAAACCAGGATTTGAACCTAGACCAGGGCTCTTAACCACCCTGCCATTCTGGCTCTAGGTTCATATTGACAATGTGCAACAAGACACATCATCTTTCTTGATCATCATTCTAGTTAAGTTTATTAATACATCATGGACTTAAGGGATAAAAACAAAACACTCATTCATCTTATCTAATTATTACATGTCCTTCTAGTAACAAATGATTCCAATTACGTTTGATTAAGTACACCAAAGAAGTAATTTTTGCTAAATTTTAATAATTATATATATCCTCCTCAATGTAATTCTATTTTATTGGGGATAAAATTTAAAATATTAAATGGTCAAAATTACCTCAAAGGTAAGTATTTTGTCTTATGAGACACACGAAAGCATTTGCAATTTTGTCATCGCTTGTCTAATTATTTCCACTCTGAAGACAAAGTGTACATTCAAGAAGTTTCTTGTTAAATGTGTGGCTAATTCTCAAATCAGTAGTTTCAGCCTGGACTTTCTTTTCTGGAATTCAAGAACATTGCTTCCAATTTTCTAAGGATTGGTGTGATCTACTGATAGATAAACTGAAGAAACTTCACTTTCCTCTTGATTTCATATTAGTGTTATTGCTGTACCATCATTTTCTTGTTTATCCAAGATTAAAACTTCAAAGTCATGGTCTTTTTAGTCTCAGAGCATTTGTTCAGGCTATTTCATTTCCCTAGACTGTCATCCCACCTTAATTCCACCGATTGAAATCTCGCCATCTTTCAAAGCTTAATCCCTTTACTCAAATATGGCTCCTTTTTCTTTGGACTCTCCAGCATATTTTTTTATGACTCTCTTACAGCAGTATATGTTCAGAGTTAAGAGAATGAACTCCAGAGAATCCAGACTGCATAGGTTCATATCCTGACTCTATCACCTGATAAACCATGTGACACTGAACAAGTTATCATTCTGAGTCTTGGTTTCTCATACACGAAATGGGAAAATTATAGTATCTACTTCATAGGAATGTTGTGAGGACTAAAGAAAATAATTTTATTAAGTACTTAGTATTCTATGTGCTCATTAAATGTTAGCTTTATTATCCTTATTACATTCACTATTACCATCATCATTGTTATCATTATTTTTTAAAATAATATATGACTTATTTTATGCCATTAAATGGTCCTATCCTACATAAGAACCTTTCCTTTTCTTCCTCAACAAGCACCCAGCTTAGAGATAGAACTGTCTGAGACACTGAGTAAGTGGATATGACTGGGCATCTACAATAGCTAGATCAAACCTCACACTAGATGTGACAACCAAATTATCTTTAGGTATCATTTCCTAACAATGTTAGTTTTCAGGAACTGTAGTACAAAATAACTTTTTTACAGACCCGACTGTTTAATTCATTTGTCATCCCTGTATTACTTAGCACAGTCTCTCATGTGCAGTCGGTCTCAATGCATAAGTGCTGACTCTAGCTAAATATATCAGAATCATGACATAGCATCTTTAAAAAAGTCATAACACTGAACACATCTTAAACAATGACCTATGTCTATATTCATTTTCTAAGGCTTTGTGTTTTTTAATGAATTAAAAAACCATTAAGCTCCCCAAATTGTCAACATTTGATTTTTTTTTCTTTCACTCCTTCCTTAAATTAGTATATATTGAGTATAGACTGTGTGTTAGAAGTTGTTTATTTACGATTCTAAAAATATAGATGAAGTCATTGTCTAGAGCCTTGCTAACCAAAGTATTAGCAGCATTAGCAACACCTGGAAACTTGTTAAAAATGTAGACTCTTAGGCCCTAATCAGGCTCTAAGTCAGACCTCCTGAATCAGAGCCTGCATTTTAGTAAGGTCCCCAGGTGATTCATGAACACATTCAAGAGAAGCACTGGGTTGCACATAAGAATCACTTACATTTTTTAAAATACAGATGCTTGCAATACAAGTGGGGAGCCAATTGAGCATCTTTTATATATATAAATGCAGCATTTTTACTGAGAAATAATTAACATACATCACTGTATAAGTTTAAGGTGTACAGCACGATGGTTTGACTCACATATATTGTGAAATGATTACAATAGGTTTAGCTAACTTCCATCTTCTCATACCTACACAATAAAAAGAAGAAAAAAAAAATGTTCTCCTTGTGATGAGAGTTCTTAGGATTTACTCTCTTATCAAATTTCCTACATATTATACAGCAGTGTTAGCTAGAGTCATCATGTTGTATATTATATCCCTAGTGCTATTTATCTTATAAATAGCACTATAAATATTTATCTATTTGTGTTATAAATATCTATTTATCTTATAAATATTTATGTATTTATCTTTGTACCCTTTGAACACCTTGCTCTAATTATCCCTTGGCCCACTCGCCCCCTCTGGCAACCACAGTTTGATCTCTTTTACTTTTTTTCTATGAGTTTGATGTTTTTGTTTGCTTGCTTTGTTTCCTTAGATTCCACACATAAGTGAAATCATACAAATTTCTCCATCTGATTTATTTCACTTAGCATAATGCCTTGAAGATCCATCCATGTTGTCGCAAATTGTAGAATTTCCTCATCTTTTATGGCTGAATAATTTTCCATTACGTGTGTGTGTGTGTGTGTACACATATATATCACAACTTTTTAATCCATTCATCCATCCTTGGATTCTTCAGTTGTTTTCATGTCTTGGCTATTGTAAATAATGCTGCTATGAACATGGGGGGTAGGATACAGATATCTTTTCAAGTTAGTGTTTTTGATACCTTTGAATACATTCTTAGAAGCAGAATTGCTGGATCATATGGTAGTTCTATTTTTATTTTGAGGATCCTCCATACTGTTTTCCATTGGGGATGCACCAATTTACAATCCCACCAAAACCGCACAGAAGTTCCGTTCTCTCCTCATCCAAGCCCACATTTGATATCTCTCATCTTTTTGATGATGACCATTTTAAACAGGCTTGAGATAATATCTCATTGTGGTTTTAATTTGTATTTCCCTAATGACTAGTGATATTGAGCATCTTTTTTTTTGTTTGTTTGTTTGTTTGTTTGTTTTGCGGTACGCGGGCCTCTCACTGCTGTGGCCTCTCCCGTTGTGGAGCACAGGCTCCGGACGCGCAGGCTCAGCGGCCACGGCTCACGGGCCCAGCCGCTCCGCGGCGTGTGGGATCCTCCCGAACCAGGGCACGAACCCGTGTTCCCTGCATCGGCAGGCGGACTCTCAACCACTGCACCACCAGGGAAGCCCTTGAGCATCTTTTAATGTACTTGTTTGCCCTTCATATATCTTGTTTGGAGAAATATCTGTTTAGGTTCTTTGCCCATTTCTTAATTAGGTTATGTAATTTTTGCTATTGAATTGTGTGAGTTCTTTATATGTTTTTTATATTAATCTCTTATCAGATATATGGTTTGCAAATATTTTTTCCCATTCTGTAGGATGTCTTTTCACTTGATTGATGGTTTATTTTGCTATGCAGAAGCTTTATAGTTTGATGTAGTCCCACTAGTTTTTTTTTTTTTGCTTGTGCTTTAGGTAACTATGCAAAAAATCATTACCAAGACCCACGTCAAACTGCTTTATTCTTATGTTTTCTACGAGAAGATTCATGGTTTCAGGTCTTACATTTGAGTCTTTGAGTTAATTTTTGTGAATGATGTAATATATGGGTCCAGTTTCATTCTCTTACATGTGAATATCCAGTTATATCAGCACCTTTTATTGAACAGATTATCTTTTCTCCATTGAGTATTCTCCCTTGTCAGATATTAGTTAACTATATATGGTTGGATTTATTTCTGGGTTCTCAATTCTGTTTTTATGGTCTATTTGACTGATTTTTTAGGCCAGTCCATACTGTTTTGATTACTATACCTTTACAGTATTGCTTGAAATCAATCGTTCCCTACCCAACTAAGGCTACAGGATAGGTTCTGTGATCGTCTAAAGTCTCGGATCAGGCTTACCAGGATGCTGAGGACTGAGTACTATATTCACTAGTAGAATTAGCTTCTCTGCCCTGACAGGAGAGCAGACCAAGACCCAGGGCCTGTGCAGCTCATTGTCTGGGGGCCCAGACCAGCCCTGAGTGGGCACGGAATTCCCTGGTCAGGTGGGCCCACTCATTTTGCTCTGTTGACCAGCAAATCCATGGGCTGTGCTCTCTGTTTAAGTGCCACTGTATGCAGGGCTGTTGAATGGGCTATATATCTTCCCATGTGCTCTGGTTTGCTTCCCTGGTTGCACAGGTTTAAGGGTGTGTTCAGCAAGTTAGATTTCCTCCCTGGGTGAGGCAGTAGAAGCAGAGTTCTAGAACCAGTAGAGCTCTGTTTCATGTCTTCAGCTGACCTACACCCCAAGTTCCTTGGCTGAACAGGACCACTAGCTTTGCTTTGCAAACTAGTAGCTCCATCCGCCCTTCTCTCCACTCAAGTGCCACTGGGCCGCACTGTTTCTAAGAGTTGTCACCAGCCCTTTCTGCTCAGACAGGGCTGGAAGGCACTCTCCACAGTGGGTGGGGCAGTGACTCAGCACCTTGCCTAGGCGTGAAAAATTGGGCAAAACTTCTCGTTTGAGGATGTGAATCAGGCAGATCTGCACCCTCTCGAGTTCCTTGGTCATAGTACAGTACTGACTTAGTCCTGCAGATGAGCAAAGCCACTGATTGGGATTACTACGTCAGCACTGCAGGTATGAACTCGGTCTGCCACGATTCCTGTGCCGATTGTTGCAGGCCCCTTGCCACTTCTCTATCACAGTCAGATTCCCAGAGACTGGGTTGTGCAGATTCCTGTGTAATCCCCACTGTGTGAGATCAGAGTAGGGGCTCCGCCAAATTCACCTACAATGCTGGGGGAGTCTGGCCGTCCTGCTTGGGTTCCCTTTCACCACTGGGGGAAATGGAGGCTCAGGGGAGACCTTTCAGCAAGGTGCAGTGCCAGCCTGTCCAGGGATAGGACAATGGAGCCAATGTGTAGCTGTTTTTCTTACCTTCTAATGCAGCCTACCTTGGTCTCTGAGGTGCAGGGGTGTGCTTCAGCCCTACCCCCATGTTCTAGAATTCTCTCAATGGTGTCTTGTTCTTGAATAAATGTTAGTTTTTCTTCTTGTGAGGGAAGCAAAGTCAGGAACAACCTGTATCACCATCTTGGTGACCAATATTGATACTGAGCATCTTAACTAAACAATTCCCTGATAATTCAAGATTTTTGAATATATAGATGAATTTTTGTAATAGTACCATTTAACTTTGCTGCATAATACATTTTAATTATGTGGCAACTATAATTCCAAATCATAACTTGTGATAAAGAAACAAAGATACTAAGATTGTGTGAAGGTTGCTTGCTTTTGGTCCTTTATGTTGATATATTCTGGGAAGGTATGTCAGGAAATTTTGTTTTATTTTAAAAGAAATGTCCTTCATGAATTGCAATGTTGATAAATTCTAGATGAAAGGAAAAAGAATATTTGCCAGAACCAGAGGCATTAAATCTTCCTCCATCTGAAAGGGTTAAATTAGAGTTGACATTCCATTAGGAGGCAGCCAGGTCTGTGGCAGAAGCAGAGAGTTCCAAGTAAAGGAACAGACAAGAGACCCAACTCAACAGGTGAGCCACATTAGGGACCAAAGCAGGTAACTTGGAATGCAGGAGTGAGGCTAAATCACAGACTGTACTGGATTAAATAAGAAACTAGGAGGCACTACACCAGGAGCCAGAATTAAAAGGAACCTCCAGATGGGAACAAATGTCAGTTGAAATGCTGAGTAGGGCCTACTCAAAGGACAGGAACAGAGGAGGTCAAAGCAGCACCAGGTATCAAAGATATCAGAGATACATTGCACTTAATGTGCTAACCAAAAATTCCATTTGAGGAAGAAACCTGGGATATCCTAGCTGGTCCTATGGAACTAGCACTTGCTCCTGATATAGCTAAGCAGTTAAGCCATATTACATTAGTGATGAATGCATTATAATGCATTATAGGTATAATCTTAATTATAGGTATAATCTTAATTATATGAGGTATAATCTTAATTATACCTCATTATAATAGCTGTAATCAGATCAGATGAAGAAAAAATTCTCTCCTGTGCCTCCTTAAGGTTTCATAATTTTCTGTGATCAGCTCTGGAACAAGATTTTCAGGATACTTGGAGTACCCAGAGATGACCATTTTTTGTCTATTTAAAATTTATGATAGGCAAGTTTCCTCAGTGGATTTCTTATGTGGCATTTCCTGGATTACAGGTCATGAAATAAAATCGCCAATAAATTAGGGAAAACATAAAAACACCAGTGGGTACTGTGAAAATGGCCTGGGTCCAAGAACAGCATGCAAAAAAGCAAACACTTTGCACTTCTTAAACCCTCCTAAGTTTTCAACACTTATTTATTTCTTCACTTCTTTTAAGGAAAACCCTTAGATTACACACTGTGGCAAGGACTTTTTGTCCCTTGGGTCTCCTGGTTTCCTTATTTCATGTTGATTTAAGAGCTGGCCAAAGCAGCTAACAGTACATGACAGGTAGAACGCCTTTTCAACAAACTTAATAGGGCACCAACATTGCTGGATTACCTCTACACTACTTTCAGATATAAGTCTATTGCCCACATGAACAGATGACGTGTCAACAGCATATAAAAATCTTTTTACAGACTTCATTTTCATGAAAGAACAAGTGTAGAATTGTGTAACAGCATCTACGTTGGGAAGATAAGCATGGCTCTTACTAAATTTATACCTTCAGTTGAAACGGCCTAGCCAGTCTATGGACTGTCCCCAAAATATGCTTTTCCCCACCCTTTGCTGTTTTTGACTTTCCTTCCCCGTCCAAATACTGCTTTTCAAGGTTAATGCAAGTTCTTCCTTTGTCAGGTCTTCTCAGACCCCTCCCCCAATTGGAAGTGACTACCTCCTCTTTCTACTTGGAAAGCCTCATTTACCTCATAAAGATGTAAAAAGAAGTTCACCCATTACATTCATACCCATCACTTTTTCGCGTGTAAATGTGGTTTACAACCAGTCCCACATGCTGCTGACAGAAGTCCTCCAGTACCACGTGCTAAGTTACCTAGTTCTACCTATCAGAACCTAGTAGGGAGCAGACCCCTTCCTCCCTCCTTCTCCCACGTCAGGCCACTACCCATGGCCACACTTAGCACTAAACAGAAAATCAGCACTAGATAAATAAGGAAATTAGTGAACAGACAGATTGTAAATAAATGTGCAAGTACAGTGTATCAAAAGGACAAGTTAGTTCTAAATAAAAAAAGACTTGTGAACAAATGTGATTTCTAGAACTGCATAGTCGGAAAAAACCCTTCATTCTGTAGTTAAAGCTACAAGCGTGCTCTTGGTTCCATCACTTAATAATCAAGTCTGGATGCAAACGAGGATCATGGGCGAGCTTTTAAAAATGCCTTGGGGTCCCAGACCACAGACTTCCTGTATCAAAATCTCTAGGGAGATGAGAAGAATGGCAAGGTTCTTATCATGAACCTAAATTATGTCACTAGGATCCATATGTAGGATCTGCTTCTGCTTGGGTGGTTGCAAAGTGGCTCCTGGCTCCGTCTTTGTGGTTGCAGCTGTACCAGGCACGCCATCCTTATGGGATAAGCCTAGCAGAGACGAGTCTACATTCCAGCATTCCAAACAAAACGTCTGAGATTCACTCTGATTAGATGAGCCTCGATTTGGTAACCAAATCCCTTCCCCCCAAACCAATCCTTAGACCAGTGATAGACCTAAGCCAATTATAATAACTAGTGGAGGCATTAATCTTACTCAAACCTATTCGGCTGGGAAATTCAGAGCCACGGTAGGAAGGGAGATGGAGGAACGGATGCTGGAGAGGCAATCAAGAGAGAACACTACACATGATTATTCTCCCTACTAGAAGGTGAGTTACTAGAGAACGGGGGTATCTGCTTAATCATCCATCCAAGTGGCAACTGCGGGTTCGTTAGTTACAAAAAGATGTTATAAGAGCATTTATAAAATGATAATATAAGGGTCAGTCCTAATTTTTTATGGCTCTTAACAACTTAAAATTACCATCTATTATAATGATTTTGAAAAATATGAAGTTATTTATGTGCATTATCACATTTGCTTCTCACTAAAAGCCTACTAGGCAATGAATGAATGAATGATTGGCATCTTTTAGTAAATGAGGAAGCTAAGGTCTAAAACAGTTATATGATTGGGACTGACATATACACACTACTGTATATAAAACAGATAACTAATAAGAACCTGCTGAATAGCACAGGGAACTCTACTCAATACTCTGTAATGGCCTATGTGGGAAAAGAATTTATAAAAAAAGGAGTGGATATATGTATATGTATAACTGATTCACTTTGCTGTACACCTGAAACTAACACAACACTGTAAATCAACTATACTCCAATAAAAATATTTTTTAAAAAATAAAATAAAAAGGTTAAATGTTTGCCTAAGTTTACACCTCTGTTTAGCAGAGATTAGAATCCAAGTCATCTAACTCCTACTCTAATGATATTCCCATTTTAGCACTCTGACTTTTCACATTTGAATAAAATAGTAATAGTAAAACCTTTCAACCATATGATGGGATTTTTATATAAACTAGTTTCCATAATGGCTAAAGCAAAGTAGAATTTTATCTGGAGTTTATCTTCCCCAGAGCTTTGCATAACAAAAATTATTCATCTGCCATATCCAAAGTGAACAGCCTGTTTAAAAAATAAAACTTAAAAATGGTAACCGTCTGAATCCGCACTCTATGTTTTACTCTTTGTGCCTTGTGGTGACATGTTAAAGCAGTGTTGGAGAATTATATGGTGCCTTTAAGATGTCATCCAGAACAAGAGGTTTGTCATTCACAACTAGCCAAGGAAATCTAGGAGAGACAGCAAGAAAATCATAAGGTAAAATCTATCTTATCTTCCCCACCTGACCCTTTACTCTTATCTTTGATGTCCAGCTACATTCTCTGGCATCTGATATAGCAGTGCAGTCTGGACTTTGTATTGCTATAGCCTTTGAAATGACTTTTGCTACTCTCTGTTGAATGCTGTTACTGACCATGGTTATTCTTCATGCTTCCCTCCCCTGAAGCCTCAAGGTCTTGGAAACAATTTACCTCTTGGCTTCATGTTCCTATTACTAACCTGGCATGCCTACCCACTGAATTTGATATCTAACTAGCCGTATCAGGCAAAAGCTATTACTGACTTGAGTTTTAATTTGGAAAATGCAAATATGCCTCTCATTCCTTTGTTTGAGACAACAGGCAACCTGTGAACAAAACCGAATCTACAGGCCTAGGCACTTGCAAAACTATCTAGGGATAATTTTCTTGATGCTGTCTTCATACCCTGTCAATCTCTAGTGGTAGTATTTGCTTAGAAACAAAAATGCATGCACTCAAAGGCTCAATCCTATGCTCATTTCCAGCAGAACTTTGTTATTTCATCTGTGATCCAGGATATTAATGAAGCAGCTGGATTGGAGCCATACTTTTCACAGAATACAGTGAAGGAAACAGTAAAGCAGAACCCATTGACAGCCACTGCTTTTGCAGAGAGCTGAACTGTCAGGTCTGAGATCCACAATTACTTCTGCGCCTCCAGATTGTAAGTTATCATAAACCTCCTGAAGCTACCCTGCCAATGCTGTCAGAGATGGTAGAGGCACTAGTTGGGAGGGTTTTAGTTGTTTCCTTCAACCAAATCCTATGTGTCTTCAGAGGTGAGAGATTGGAGTTATCTATTTTCATTATTAATCAACCACTAGAAAGCAAACTTATAGTCAGAGAGAAAAAAAAAATTGGTTTCTTGTGCCTTATAAAATAGTATATCTTAAGCTTACTTCAAACTACAGTCTGAAACATGGTAGCTCATCTGATTGAAATCACAAAAATGACTATCTACAAGAATGAGAAGTCTGCAGGGCTAGATGAGGAAATCTGTTCCTTTCATGTTGCAGAATGTCTGTTACCACCTGCTCTACTGTAGAATCTGTTAAAAGAAACTTGTGAGAAATACAGAAAGATTTAACTATAATTTTGGAAGGTCATAAGTCTTACTGCCAGAGAGCTCAATTTTAAATTTTATGAAACATGGTGTGGCCAAGATGGCAGAGTAGGAAGATCCTGAACTCACCTCTTCTCACGGATACACCAAAATTACAACTACTTACAGAGCAACCGTCTATGAGAATGACCTGAAAACTACTAGTAAAGATTTTCCACATCTGAAGACATAAAGAAGGAACCACAACAAGATGGATAGGAGGGGTGGAGACAGAGCAGAGTCAGGACTCACAACCCAGGTTGGTGACCCACAAATGGGAGGAATACCGTAATCACAGAGGTCCTCCCCAAGGAGTGAGGTATCTGAGGCCCACATTGGGCTCCCCGTCCTGGGGGTCTTGCACTTGGAAGACGTGCCCCAAGAGCATCCGGGTTTGAAAACCATTAGGGCTTACGTTCAGGAGAACTGGCCTACCAGCAGGCCAATACCAGCCCTGTGGGCCCGTGACATCTTGGCCCATGCAGCTAGCCATGTGGGTACCTGCCCTCTCCCACCCAGCAGGCCCACAGCCACCACACAAGGCAAGGTCTCACAGCCATCAGGGGTTGGGACCAGCCCTGCCTACCAGTGTACCCACAGTAGTCAGCACCTCCACAACTGAAGGGGGCATGAAGCACATATAGGGGGCAACCCTAGAGCATATGGCTCTGATGACCAGAGGGGAAGATGCGGCTGGCCCCACAGAACATCTTCCACATAAGGCCACATCTCTTGGATGGAAAAATGTAATTGACCTACCTGATAGGTGGAAATAAACACAGAGAATTAGGCAAAATAAAGAGACAGAGGAATATGTCCTAAATGAAGGAAAAAGACAAAACTCTCAGAAAAAGAACTAAACAAAGTGGAGATAAGCAATCTTTCTGATGAAGAGCTCAAGGTAATGATCATAAAGAGCTCAACAAATTTGGGAGAAGAATGAGCAAACACAGTGAGAATTTAAACAAAGAATTGGAAAATATGAAGAACCAAATACAGCTGAAGAATACCATAACTAAAATAAAAAATACACTTAAAAAAAAAATCAACAGATTAGATGGTAGAGAGGAATGAATAAGCAATCTGGAAGACAGAGTAGTGGAAATCACCCAAGCTGAACAGAAAAAGAAAAAAGAATTTTTAAAAAGTAGGATAGTTTAAGAGACCCTTGGGATGACATCAAGTATACTAACATTCACAATGTAGGAGTCCCAGAAGGAGAAGAGATAGAGAAAGGAGCAGAGAACTTATTTGAAAAAATAATAGCTGAAAAGTTTCCTAACTTGGGGAAGGAAACAGATATCCAGGTTCAGGAAAGACAGAGAATCCTAAACGAGGTGAGCTGAAAGAGGTCCACACCAAGACACATTATAATTAAGACAGCAAAAAATTAAAGAGAGAATCTTAAAAGTAAAAAGAGAAAAATCATATTAAAAACAACTCCCTTAAGTCTATCAGCTGATCTCTCAGCAGAAACTTTGCAGATCAGAAGGGAGTGGCAGGATATATTCAAAGTAATAAAAGGGAAAAAAAACAAAAAAACCAAACTACAGCCAGGAATACTCTACTGGCAAGGTTATCATTCAGATTTGAAGGAGAAACAGTTTTACAGACAAGCAAAAGCTAAAAGATTTCACTTGATGATTATTTAATATCCTGCTTTGTCTTTTACAACAGTCTTTACTTTAAATTCTATTTTGTCTGATATAAATATTGCTGCCCTGGCTTTCTTTTGACTTCAATTAGCATCAGATACTTTTTGCATCCCCTCACTTTCAGTCTGTGAGTGTCTGTAGATTGGAAGTGAGTCTCTTGTAGGAAGCATATATATGGGTCTTCTTTTGGTATTCACTCAGCCACTCTATGCCTTTTGATTGGAGCATTTAGTCCATTTACATTTATGGTCATTATTGATATGTATGTTCTTACTGCCACTTGGTTAATTGTTTGGGGATTGCTTTCTTAAGTATTATCTGTTCCTTTCTTCTTCTTCTCTTCTCTTGTGATTTGATAACTATCTTTAGTGTCATGCTCGGATTACTTCTTTTTTTATGTGTATGTCTGTAATATATTTTTGGTTTGTGGTTACCATGAGGTTTTTATACAGCAATCTATATATATATTTGGGATTATTTTAAGTTGTTCTTACTTTCCAATGCATTTTCACAGTCCTGCATTTGTACTATCCTCCCTTCATGATTACTGTTATTGATATCATATTTGACATCTAATTGTTTTATTTTTTTGTTGTTTGTTTCTTTGTTTGTTTTTTGCGGTACGCGGGCCTCTCACTGCTGCGGCCTCTCCCGCTGCGGAGCACAGGCTCCGGACGCGCAGGCTCAGCGGCCATGACCCACAGGCCCAGCCGCTCCGCGGCACGTGGGATCTTCCCGGACCGGGGCACGAACCCGCGTCCCCTGCATCGGCAGGCGGACGCTCAACCACTGCGCCACCAGGGAAGCCCCTAATTGTTTTAGATGTGTATCCCTTAACTGCTTATTGTGAATATAAATGATTTAACTACTTTTGTCTTTTAATCTTCCTACTGGCTTTGCATGTGGATGGCTTCCTGCCTTTAATTTATGTTGGCCTTTGCTGATTAGCTTCCTAATTTCACAATTTTCATGTTTCTAGTTGTGGCCTTTTCTTTTTTGCAGAGAAGTGCCTTTAACATTTCTTGTAGAGCTGATTTGGTGGTGCTTTACTCTTTTAGCTTTTGCATGTCTATAAAGATTTTCCTCTCTCCATCATATCTGAATGAGAACCTCGCTGGGTATTCTTGGTTGTTTTTCCCTTTCATCACTTTAAATATATCATGCCACTCCCTTCTAGCCTGCAGAGTTTCTTCTGAAAAGTCAGCTGATAGCCTTATGGGAATTCTCCTATATGTTATTTGTTGCTTTTCCCTTGCTGCTTTTAATATTCTCTCTTTATCCTCAATTTTTGTCATTTTGATTACAATGCGTCTTGGTGTATTCCTCTTTGGGTTAATTCTGTATGGGATTTTCTGCACCTCCTGGACTTGGATATCTGCTTCCTTTCCCAAGTTAGGGAAGTTTTCAGTTATTATGTCTGCAAACATGTTCTCAGGATGTGGAGAAAAGGGAACCCTCATGTACTTTTGGTGAGAATGTAAACTGGTGCAGCCACTGTGGAATACAGAATGGAGGTTCCACAAAAAATTAAAAATAGAGCTGCCATATGATCCAGCACTTTCATTTTTGTGTATTTACCCAAAGTAAATAAAAACACTAATTTGGAAAGATATATGCACCCCAATATTCATTGTAGCACTATTCACAATAGCCAAGATATGGAAGCAGCCTAAGTATCCAACAATAAATGGATAAAGAATATGTGATATATACATAAAAGGAAATACTATTCAGCAGCTCCCCCCCAAAAAAATAATTTTGCTATTTGTATACTCCTATGTATATGTGGAATCTAAAATATAAAACAAATGAAACATAGTAAAATGAAAACAGACTCATAGATACCGAGAACAAATGGGTGGCTGCCAGAGGGGAGGGGTGGGTGAAATAGATGAAGGGAATTAAAAGGTACAAATCTCCAATTATAAAATAAATAAGCCATGTGGATATAATATACAGCATATGGAATATGATCAGTAATACTGTAATAACTTTATATGGGGACAGATGGTTATTAGACTTATGGTGATCATTAATGTATGCAAATGTCATATCACTATGTAGCACAACTGAAACTAAGATAATATTGTATGTTAAGTGTATTTCAACAAAAAATTAAAGAAAAGCAATTTTATGAAATTTGATGGCTGTCATTAACAGTTTTCTTCCTTCTGTGAAAGAGGCAAAGTAGATGATACCTCTTTCATCTGAAAGTTGATGCTAAAAGTTAACTCAAGTGATGAATTTTTTAAAGGTACTGTTCTTTGGGGCTTGATCCTCATTCCCTTCTGGGAGAGGACAAGCTTGGTTCTGGGAATGAATAGGGGAGACTATTTAGGCCTCCTGAGGCAACATATACCTGGTACCCAAAGAGCAGAGAAAACTTTTCTTGGTAAATGAATGTGGGAAGTGAGGTACACCAACCAATAGCTATAATCCCTGGTTGCCCTTATTTCCACAATGACTACTGGTACTCAAACACTGGTACATTTCAGAATTATATGGTGGCTCATTAAATATATA
>NW_006779398.1:656881-666186 GCF_000442215.2 Lipotes vexillifer | reverse complement strand
TATATATATATATACATGCCAGGTCACATCCCAGAAGTGAGCCTGACTGAATAAGCCTGAGAAGGTCTTGAGCACCTGTATTTTAACAAGCTCACTGATAATTCTGATGCACACTAAGGTTAAACCATGCTCTAGGCCCCACTACCCCAGATCCCCTTCAAGTGGACACACTACACAGTATCCTTTCATCAAATTGATTTCTCCTATAAATAGATGTTTTCTTGGAATGATAATGAGAAACTGGAGATGAACAAGCTCCAAATAAAGCTGCTTATTAGATACAAATTCTATGTGAGGTAAACTCCACCTTTAATCACTGCAGCAGTAAATAACTGCAGGAAGACAAAGGAGAACAAAGTACTAAACAGAACTCAGAAAAGCTAATGCAAATATTGAATGACACTGACATACCTCTTTAGCCCTTAGCCAAAACTAGCAGAAATTTCATTTACTGAGGCTGTCTTGGTATTATACTGTTGACTATAGAAATATCAGGAAACCCCATTTCAGCATTCTCATTGGAGAGGGGAAAAGCCTATTCCTTACATTTCTGTCACTCTGAGGGGTCTCATATGTGACCAAAATTGTTGATACTGAATGGATATAGAGGAGTTGCTGCTTTTAACTATGCTGTCGTCAAGATTCCCTGCAGAGAAATCCATTTTAGTCGATTCCTATGGTAACATTATGCCAGTCCATCTGTACCCTAGCCTGTGACCTCGTAAATATCTCTCTAGAGAGAGTGCATATGTTTTTGGTAATTGGGACAAGGGACCTTTGTTACTGTATCTTTTGGTTTCAAATATTAAATTGCCTTGTATTGGCTGGTATAATTTTCTAGTTTACATTTAACTAGTTGTTAGCCCTGTGCTGATGAGAAATACACTTGTCAAGTTTTTGGTGTGTGAACCAGGTATGTATGTTTCTAGAATATGTTCAGTGGAATAGAATAGTCCCTAGATGACATGTGGCCTTTTGAGTGGGAAGAGATTTCCAGGGGATTAAAAATACGTTGCAATAGCTGCCTTCAAGTGTTTTATGATGTACTCCAGCATTGCTGAGTCAACCTGATAAAACTCAACTTGTTTTAGAGTCTGTCGGTGACTAGAATATGGCTTTATCAGCTCTGACCAAGCTAAATCATAACATATTACTCTCTGCCAGAATGTATGCTCTTATTTTGTAATCAAATGGTTTATCAATTGATAAATATCTTCTATGTAACATATGTGTTGCCTATTTTGCTGGACAAAGGTAAAATGTCTATTGATATCATATTGTTTACTGTGGTTCATGAATGCTGTCTGGGTCACTATAAGGGAATTAAAATTTTAAAATCACTGGTAACTCTTGCAAGGGTAAAGACAATTTTAATTGATGATGAGTACCTCTCTACCTCCTTCAAAAACTTTTGTTTTCCATGGGCAAAGTAATAGGAATTTATTCTTTCTTTCTGAAAATCAATGGACACTCTTATTTCTCTTAAACATATTTTCTTCTCTGCTTGGCAGCCTTAATCTATGACTGCTTCTTTTGACTCATAGTATAGCCTTGGTGTCATCACCATTTCACCATTGTCCTTTATCTTCCAAGATCATAAATCACTGTCTCTTGTTGGATTTTTTTTTTTTAAGTAACCTTGCTACTATTTCCCAAATTATTTTTCCTCAAGTCAATACTATGTTCTATCATGCTTTTCACATTAAATTCACTACAGATCTTTCTAAGATAAGAGTTATCTGTTGCTGCATAAAAAATTATTCTAAAACATAGCAGCTTAAAACAACAATGTATGCTTAATATCTCTCATGATTTCTGTGAGTCAGGAAGCACCTTACCTAAGTGGGTCTGGCTCAGAGTCTCTCATGAAGTTGTAGTCAAGAAAGCAACTGTAGCTGCATCATCTGAAGACTTGATTGGGACTGAGAGATCTTCTTCCAAGATGGTTCACTCACATGGTTGGCAATTTGGTGCTGGCTATTGGCAGGAGGCTAGTTCCTCACCACATGAACCCGTCTATAGGGCTCTTGAGTGCTATCATGACATAGTGGCTGGTTTCACTGAGAACAAGTCATACAAGACTGAGCAAGGTGGAAGCCACGTATCTTTTGTGACCTAGCTTAGAAGTCACACATCTTTATTTCTGCAATATCTTATTGGTCACACAGGTCAGCCCTTCTCAATATGGGAGGGAAATAAACAAAGGCACAAATACCAGGAACAAGGAAAAAAACAATTCCCAGAGAGACTGTTTTCATAGCCACCCACTGCCCAGAAGTTATTCATGCCCAAAATTATGGTGAGAAGATTACAGTCCTTTCAGGAGGGCTGAGATCAAAGGGAAATAGTAGGAACTATGGAGGTACAAGTGTCCTAACAGACCTCAAAGTTGTGACCACCACAGGGGACCCACCATTGTCATTATGGTCAATGGCAGCAAGAATAAAAAGGAGATGAGACCCCTGAGATAAGTAACTGAGGTCATACTATCTACAGGGGCTTTCTTTAGAAGACTTCCAAGAGAAATAGGATGCAAAGAGCAGCAAAGGATGAAAGCCCAGACTGTTAAGAAAACTAGTCCTAGCAAAGATTAATGCAGAGCTCTGGGAAAATGCCTAAAAGATTTCATAACTAGAGAGAGAGAAGTAACTCCCATTTGGAAGTCAAATGCAGAGCACAAGAGTGCAAATGTGCACAGATAAAGATAGAGGAAATAAAAAAAGAGTTTCAGAAAGAGTAAAAGCAGATGCTACAGTTAAGATGTTCAGCTTAATACACTGGGAACTAGACTTCAAGAAGTAGAAGGTTACCTGCAGAGGCCTGAAATTGTGTTTTAAACGCGTTACGGTAAGAGAAGATGCCCTTGTTTGTTCATTCAACAGGTATTGATTACCGCTGCATACCAAGCGCTGAAAAGAAAAGTTTTTAAAAAATCCAACAAGATTCTCACGGAAAGGACTACGTTAAGAATAAGAACTGGAGCCAGGACTGCTGGACTAGAAGAATGACTACTTCTAGTCATTGCCAGTGGAAAAACGTACTTATCCTTGGTAAAAGGAGAAAGCAAATTAATAAGAATTACACCATGTATCCACATTTTAATTACGTTATTTAAGTGCCCAGGCTAAATGTGTAGGGGAAGGCACTACAGAATGTACTCATTTGCAATTCCAAGGGCAGGGGAAATGTTTGTCTAAAACTGTTCTGATTTTCCTCAGGCATCCCCACTGTCTAGGTGGCAGGGAAAAAAGGAACAAATGTCCAATCTGGTTTATAAATTTGTGTGATAAAATAAATAGTCCCTTTAGGTAACGATCGGTTTGGAGGACCGTTGCCCAGGCTCTCCTACTTCTCTCTAAGACAGAGTCTGGGAATGTAGGGCGGGTGGGCAGGATGTTAGTTTGATCCTGTAGGCGGAGGGAAGAGTCTGCTGAGCTGTGCAGTCACCCAGGTTCTCCGTGGTTCCTGCTGCAGTGTTTGGTGGGCATCAGTGAAGTGCAGCCACATCCCTGAGCTTACATCCCAGCTCTGCTGATGATGCCTGCCCCCTCTCACCTGGCATCCACGTTTCCTTAGCTCAGTGGCCTTGCTCTGCCACCTCTGTCTCCCCTTAGCTCCTGCTGAGTCTTCCATGTGCCCCAGTAGGCCTGGTTGCTCTCACCCCAACTTCTGAAACAGTGTCAACTTGCTCTTGCCCCAGCGGGGGCCATGGCAGGCTTGCTTGCTGTCATCAAGCTCAGGTGTGACTGGTTGCTTGAACACACAGGGCTCCTAGATGGAGATCAGAAGCAACCTTTTGCTTTCCCCACACAGCCTGTTCAGCGCTCATTTCCCTCTCCCTGTGGAGATCATTTTCCCACTTCTCCTAAGATCCTGGGCAATTTTCCCAGTTTACTACTTACCCTCAGACAATAAAAACTCCTCCAGTCTATTTTAGAACAAAAGGTGTCATTTCAGTAATTACTGTGTCCAAGACAGTGGGCAAAATAGTTAATCTCTAGAATTTATTTAAGGTTGAATTTTCTTTTACCTCCCACTTTGAGCCTATGGCAGTCTGGATAGCTGCAGGTGGAAAGAGGTGCGGGTTGGTTACCTTCTTCCTTTCCCTATCTTAGCCTCTTTTTTCTTCCTTCTACTCACTGGGCTATGGAAGGAAGGAGGGGGAAGGACAGGTTTATTTGTCTGGCACTGATGTCCTCTGGCACCAGTTTCCCATAGCCAAAGCAGCTGCCGTAAGCCTCTCACGGGCACTTTTGTCTTCCTGATTCTTCTGCCAGCCTCTCTGAACATAGCCCCTTGGCTTGGGCAGGGCCCCTCCTGTCATCAGAGACCTCTCTGTGGCTTCAGCAGACATCAGTTCACCTTTAGTTCTTCCTGCTGCAGATGTCATGCCCTCTGGCAGAGGCCCTCCTGGGCATCATCCCTTTTAAAATAGCCCCAGGCCATCGTTTCTACTGCAAGTTACACATCTGGTTTTAAAGAATAAAGCACCTTTGATCATCTCTCAGTGGGAGTGCAGTCATTTCCCCCAAGCAACCCTCTCTGCTCGCTGGCCTCTTCAGGAAGCCTCATAGCATTTTTCAGGCATTAAACACAAGTCTACTGCATCCCCCAAGTTTCGCAGGGGGAAATCTTAAACTGAATTCAGTCTCTTTATCGTTAATAATAATAGTGACATTTTAAACTATTCAAAAGGAAACTGGCTCAAACTGAAGCCTCAGACTGAAGTTCAGTCACTTACAGCATCCGCCTGGACACTCAGTTGAAGAAAGGCTCCCATCCAGAATGTGGAGTCCAGGAGATGGTTTCCCCAGTTGGAGAAAGCTAGCTGGTGCTTTGCTACCCCTATCGTAGCACTTCTCATGATGTGTAATCATCTATTTGTGTGTCTGTCTGCCCTACTAAACTGCCAGCTCTTTGAGGACAGAAACTTCATTTGCCTTGTTCACCACTGTTTCTGACAAACAGTCCATGCCTTCTCAGGGAGGGTGAAATCACTCCCAAGGGGGTGAAAAAAATCTTAGCGAATGGTTTATCATCCCCCAGCTCACCCCCCAAAGGGTCAAAATCCATCAACAGATACATAGTATATCCATGTTACTAAAATCTTATGGTGAAGGAGTACAATGTGGCGGGGTGGGGAGGTTGATAATGAGAAAAGGTTGACAAACATAGATCTAGCACAATATAGACAATGATAAACATGGGTTAAGTAAGCACATAAATGAACAAGTGACCCTAGCCCTTGCTCTCTGTAATATTCCCTTGTAGTGTCTCCTGGCAATGTTTCATGAGGCCAATGTTTATTCATTCACTAGGACCATATCCTATTCCTATATACAACCATGAGTTTGCTGTGTATTCTTTCAATAGCGTTAAGCAAAGGTGCGACAGCCTTTTTATGTGTTATTCTAGGTGGAGTTAGTTCATAACATCTTTTTATAAATATCTCTCAATTTCGTGTATTTGTTCTCAAGAGTGTAAAGGCTTTCAACCATGTTGGCTTATGGTTATAATAAAGTTTATTATAGCCTGTATCCCTCTGAAAACAACCAGTTTCACAAATAGACTTGAAAATTCAGATATGGGTTTAACCTTTTTTTTCTTTTCTAGCACTGCCAAATAAATTAATTCTTTTGAAAACGGAAAGTGTTTGAGCAGTGAATATATGTATATGTGTGTGAATATATGTGACAGGTTATTTATATAATCCATAGGTCAAGTTTGGGCTGATATCACATGGAAATATATAATTGTTAAAGATAAGTAGTAGTCACAAAGTGGTACATCAATAATGTTATGATTTAAATAATAATTGGAGAATAAAATTATCAATGATTAGATAAAATATTGTATATATAACTATATATTTCTTAGAAGCTAAATTTGAACAAATAGAGAGTTCAATGCAAACCAAGCAATTATTAAATACGTCTTGTTTTAAAAACAGAGGAAGAATGGCTAATGATATCTAAACTATATATAATATTTTTTGAAATGTGATGGTGCTTTGTATGAATGATCTTATTCATTTTGAAATATCACAATCATCTTGGAAAAATATTATTAGTCTCTATTTTGTAAGTTGATAGATTATGCTTCTAAAAAATTAAGTGATTTTCCTAAGGTCACAATGAGAGTGAGTAGTAAAGGTAGATTAAAATGTAAGCACCTATGAAGTTTCTTTGCTTTTTTATTTCAGAAGAGAATCTTTCAGTTTCTCACTTTGATTTTTCCTAAACTGATACCCAGGAAAAGTGCAGTTATTATAATATCTAAAGAACTAAATTTCAAGTTCATAATCAAGATTGCCCCAACTCACTTACATATGTCCTTCCCACATTTGGATGGCAGCATTCATTGTCTGAGCAAAGGAGTAATGTAGCAGAATACAAAGGCCAATTCTTCATTTCTTTAAAATGGTGGATGTTATTTTTTAAATATTTTATTTTTAGAGCATTTTTAGGTTTACAACAAAATTGAGAGGAAGGCATAGAGCTTTTCCATATACCCCTTGTCTGCACACACGCATAGCCTCCTTCATTCTCAACATCACTTACCAGAGTGATACATTTTTTTTTTTCTTTTTTACCAAGGATGAACCTACAGTTACACATCATAACTCAAAGTCCATAGTTTACCTTATCTTGGTGTTGTACATTCTATGTGTTTGGAAAAATGTATGATACAATTCCATCATTACAATATCATACAGAGTATTTTTACTGCCCTCACAATCCTCTATGCTCTGGTACATGGGCCTCTCACTGTTGTGGCCTCTCCCATTGCAGAGCACAGGCTCCGGACACGCAGGCTCAGCGGCCATGGCTCATGGGCCCAGCTGCTCTGGGGCATGTGGGATCCTCCCGGACCGGGGCACGAACCCGTGTCCCCTGCATCGGCAGGCGGACTCTCAACCACTGCGCCACCAGGGAAGCCCCCCACTGATCTTTTTATTGTCTCTGTAGTTTTGCCTCTTCCAGATTCATACAGTAGCCTTTTCAAATTGGCTTCTTTGACTTAATAATATACAGTCAAGTTTCCTCCGTGTCTTTTCATGGCTTGATAGCTCATTTATTTTTAGCATCGAATAACATTCCATTGTCTGGATGTACCAAAGTTTATTTATCCATTCATCTACTGAGAGACATCTTGGTTGCTTCCAAGTTTTAGCAATTATAAAGAAAGCTGATATAAATATCCTTGGGCAGGTTTTAGTGTGGATTTAAGTTTTCAGCTTCTTTGGGAGCATGACTGCTGAATCCTGTGGCAAGAGGAGGTTTAGTTTTATAAGAAATCAGCAAATTGTCTTCCAAAGTCACTGTACAATTTGCATTTTCACCATCAAGAAATAAGAATTCCTGTTGCTCCACATCCTCACTGACATTCGGTGTTGCCAGTGTTCTGGATTCTGACCATTCTGATAGATGTGTAGCAGTATCTCGTTTTAATTTGCATTTTCCTGATGATTTATGACGTGGAGCATCTTTTCATATGCTTACTTGCTGTCTGTATGTCTTCTTTAGTGAGGTGTCCATTACGGTCTTCAGCTTATTTTTTAATCAGGTTGTTTGCTTTCTTACTGTTGAGTTTTAAGAGTTCTTCGTATATTTTGGATAACAGTCCTTTATCAGATGTATCTTTTGAAAATATTTTGAAAAGTATGAAGAATATTTGAAAATGTGGCTTGTCTTCTCATTTTCTTGATATTGTCCTTCACAGGGCAGAAGATTTTAATTTTAATGAAGTCCAGCTTATCAAATATTTCTTTCATTGATCACATCTTTGGTGTTGTCTCTAAAAAAAGCATCACCATACTCAAGGTCTTCTAGGTTTTCTCCTATGTTATCTTAAAGGGGTTTTATAGTTTCGTACTTTACATCTAACTGAGTCTATTATCCATTTTGAGTTAATTTTGGTGAAGCGTGCATAGTCTGTGTCTAGATTCATTTTTTGGCTTGTGGATGTCCAGTTGTTCCAGAACTGTTTGTTGAAGAGACTGCCTCTGCTCCATTGTATTGCCCCTGCTCCTTTGTTGACTATATTAGTGGGAGTCTATTTCTAGGCTCCCTGTTCTATTTCATTGATCTATTTGTCTATTCTTTCACCAATACCATGCTGTCTTCATTACTGTAACATTTTTATAGTAAGTTAATGAAGTTGGGTGGCGTCAGTCCTCCAGTTTTGCTCTCCTTTAATATTGTGTTGGCCATTCTGGGTCGTTTGCCTCTTTATATAAACTTTAGAATCAGTTTGTTGATAGCCATCAAATAACTTGCTGGAGTTTTGATTTGGATCACATTGGGAAGAACTGACATCTTGAAAATATTGTGTTCCTATCCATAAACATGGAATATATTTCCATTTATTTAGTTCTCTGATTTCATCCATTAGAGTTTTGTAGTTTTCTTCATATATGTCTTATACATATTTTGTTAGATTTATACTTAAGTATTTAAGTTTTGGGGGTGCTAATGTAAATGGTATTATGTACTTAATTTCAAATTCCACTTGTTCATTGTTAGTATACAGGAAAGCAATTGATTTTTGTATATTAACCTTATATTCTATAACCTTGTTATAATCTCTTATTAGTTCCAGGAGTTTGTTTACTTTTTGTCAATTATTTTGCAGACAATAATGTCATTTGCAAACAAAGACAATTTTATTAAAGGGTGAATTTATCACCATTATCATCAAGTGTAAAGTTAGATTTAGGATTTGTATAGATAGTCTTTATCAAGTTGAGAAAGTTTCCCTCTATTCCTAGTTTACTGAGAATTTTTATCATGAATAGATGTTACATTTTGTCAAATGCTTTTCTTCCCCTGCATCTACTGATACAATCATGTAATTTTTCTTTTTTAGTCTGTAGATGTAATGCATTACCTTAATTGAGTTTCAACTGTTGAACCAGCCTTGCACACCTGGGATAAATCCCACTTGGTTATGATGTATAACTCTTCTTATAATTTTTTTATTCTATTTGCTAATGTTTTATTTAATCTATGCTCATGAGAGATATTGGTTTATAGCTTTCTCTTCTTGTAATATCTTTGTCTAGTTTTGGTATTAGGTAATGCTGGCCTCACAGAGTGAGTTAGGAAGTATTTCCCCTGCTTCTAGCTTCTAAAAGAGGTTGTAAAAATTGGTATAATTTCTTCCTTAAATGTTTGATAGTGTACCCCTCTGAGCCTAGTGCTTTCTGTTTCGAACAAAGCCAATCCTTGACTTAAATTTTTCAAGATGGGCTTCCCTGGTGGCGCAGTGCTTGAGAGTCCGCCTGCCGATGCAGGAGACGCGGG
>NW_006779398.1:632342-656797 GCF_000442215.2 Lipotes vexillifer | reverse complement strand
GTGAGCCATGGCCACTGAGCCTGCGCGTCCGGAGCCTGTGCTCCGCAAATGGGAGAGGCCACAACAGTGAGAGGCCCGCATAACGCAAGAAAAAAAAAAAAAAAAAAAAAAAAAAATTTTTCAAGATAATTTAGGACATAGAAATGGTTGGGGTTTTTTTTGTTTTTTTTGTTTGTTTGTTTGTTGGGTTTTTTTTTGCGGTACGCGGGCCCCTCACTGCTGTGGCCCCTCCCGTTGCGGAGCACAGGCTCCGGATGCGCAGGCTCAGCGGCCATGGCTCACGGGCCCAGCCGCTCCGCGGCATGTGAGATCTTCCCGGACCCGGGCACGAACCGTGTCCCCTGCATCGGCAGGCGGACTCTCAACCACTGCGCCACCAGGGAAGCCCCATAAAAAAGGTTTTTAAGGTTAGAAAATATGTATTAGAGTTCCCTTTCTTCTTATTAATCATTACCCAACCTAGATTATATAAAGATTCTAGAACTGTACTATCAAAAATGATAGCCACTAGTTGTGGTTATTTAAATTTAAATGAATTAAAATTGATAAAATTTAAATCCAGTTATTTAGTCACACTAGCCACATTTCAAGTGCTCAATAGCCAAATGTGCCTAGTGGCTACCATATTGGAGAGCACAGATATTAAAATTTCCATTATTACAGACAATTCTACTGGATAGAACTTCTCTAGAGATTGAGATGAGGTTGAAAAAGAGAGAAGATTGGAGATTTAATAAGAGAATGAAGCCTTAATATGAGTCCCTGAGAAAATGCTTAACCCACTTCCCATGGGAATGGACAACTGAACTGAGAACTGAAGGGTCGTATACTTTAATCACAGACAGGTAGTCTCTAAGAAATCAGCAAAATTCCAGAACTTTCCATACCTCAGTATAGCACAGAAACAATAGAACAGCAATGACTAGGGGTGTTACCTTGGCACATAGACTTGGGACAATCTCATGAGTTTCCCATGTGTATTGGTATGGCCCAGGCAGTACTCAAATGTTATTTCTTCTAGTCAAAGTAGAACAGGTATAGTTAAGAGTTTCCTGCCAATCCAAGAAAACATCAGATTAATTGAAAGAGGGTAGACCTTGAGAGGTTTTGTTATTGGAGAAAAAGAATGCACCTGTAGAGATGAATGACTGATGATTGCTCAGCATCAAATTATTCAGCAAATGCCTGCAAAGACAGGTGATAATGACCAAAAAACAGGTGCCACCTTCGAACCTAGTGTTAGGACAACTGCAATTTTCATTAGAATAGCTAAACATGAACATTTTGATATTTCATGTGCAGTAGCTATTTTAATTAAGAATCTTTACCCCAGAAGTGGTCAGCAAGCATTATATCAGAAAAATCACTATCCAGAGGTGGTTATTATGAGCACTTCAGCTATCATTATATCTGAGCACAACAGACATTTAGCTAACCAGCAGACTGTCAAAAAAGTGAGTTTTCATAAGTGAAATTGTGGTTTATTAATAGCATGAAGAATGTTAGAAATATACTTTCTTAGGTGACAGTAAATCTATTACAGAATGTGGATTGAATAAAATATTTTAGAGACACTCTTAGCCTTGCCTGCTTGGATTCATTTTGGTAATAGCCTGAAGTAAATGCTATGCAAGACAACTGAATAAATTTGGTCCCAGCTTCTGTAGGTTGGATTAATCAAAGTTGCTTACAAAGTGGCAAACTCATGGGAAAATTCACCAGAAACCAAGACACTGTAGAAATGAGGGGCAGATATTATTTAGAGATAACTTTCCATGGGTCTTTCAGGTTTCTGCATGTCTCTGAGCAAAGGCACAGACTGTCCTTTTGGACTACCTTTTCAAGGCTTATTGTATTGTAAACAGCCTAGGAAATAGAGATGGGTTTCCTCCTTGGGCAGTTGGCTTTTTTTTTATAGCAGGAGTTGGTAAATGATGGCCAGTGGGCCTAATTCAGCCTACAGCCTATTTTTGAATGTCCTGTGAGTTAAACTGGTTTTTAAATTGTTAGTGGTATGAAACAAACAAACAGTTAAGAAGCATATGCAACAGAGCCTGTACTTGGCCAAGAAAACCTAAAATACTTACTGTTTGGCCCTGTATTATAATATCCCTTCACACAAAAGTTTGTCAATCCTTGGCTTACAACTTTGAAAGATAAAGATAATATCTCTCTCCAGAGCATAAAGTAGTCAGGCTTACTATTTAGTATAAAAGATTCAGTTATCAAAACTCAGGTTTACTCTCTTGCAATGTACCTGAGTGTGCATGTATTATCTGACCCTGTTCACATTGCCTGTGAGAACCAGAACTCAGAGAACCAGTGTAAATGCTGATACTCTGGCTATTTCTATTGTTTTGAGTATTAACTGTCCTCTGTCTCTGATCCAAGAGTCCCATGTCTTCTGCCAGTATTCACAAAACTATGAATTAGTAGATTAACATGTAAGTTTGCAAGTAGGGTAAATCTCAGATCCTTCACAATTCTTGACACCTGTTGACAACAGAAAAGATCATGGAACCCAGCCTCTAGAAAACTGTCACAACTGCTTTAAGGCACATTTTATGTAAGATGGTGGCTGGAATACATTAAAGAACAGAGAATAGAGAACTGGGACTCCATAGAGATTGCAAAACAGGTTTATGAACTGTTTGTACTAGCGAACTAATAAGGATTTGTTTAACAGATCACTCCCCACCCTCGCCTACTCTGTTCTGTGTGTGTGTGTGTGTGTGTGTGTGTGTGTGTGCGCGCGCGCACATGTGCATGTGTGTGTGGTGTACATATATGGTGGAACTTAGCCTAAGACTTTCTTTTTATCTTGAATTAAATTTCTTGGAAGGCTGTCACTATCTACAGAGAATCAACTGGCTCAGATCAACTTGTAATACACTGACACCAAAGGCTCCTATAATGGAGGTACAGCTTTGGGAAAAATGTCCATCACCTGGCAGAATGAGAGCTCAAGACAAAGATTAAGTTCACTTATAGAAAAAAAACTAAGAGTTTATAGCTCAAGATAAGTACATACTATAGCAGTTATTTGTGGCTGATGAAATAAAGAGACATACAGCTTTCAAGATAAAAATTTTAAAATGTATTATTTGCACTTTCGATCTATATTATTCTAACCACCTAGGCATTTGGAGTAGTATAATTAACCAAAAGCTATTCCACAGAAGATTGTGAATGATCACACTTTAGGAACTTCAGAATGAGATTCTATAGCTTCTCACAAACTATGGAATGGTTAAAAGAATTTAAGGATCCTCTAAAATTTATATTTTATCAGAAAATGTATAGAATGCCAATCACTAATCAGTTATGAAATTTAAATCAGAATGGAATTTTGACACCATATCTATGCCTAGCCTGTTGCTAATGAATGGAAATCTAGAAAAATGTCATATTAAAAGATAAAATGATTACATATTGGGAAACATGTTACTGACCTTTTAGAGAATATTCGCCATCTCCTTTTTACTTTTAAATGTTCAGTTAATTGTGTTTAACAGTATCATGTAGAGTTTCTTGACTGGCTAGTACCATTTCCTGCTGCCTGAGTCCCCTAATTTTTATTCGAGGTATACATCTTCAGTTATGAAACAGCACTAGTCCTGGCATTAGTTAGCAGCTGCAGAAATGTTGCATATAATAAAAATACTAACTTTATTCTTTATTCACTTGCTAAGTTGTAAACATAGTTTATTCTTTCTGAGTGGCTAGAACCTACAAGAGCAGCTTTCTAGAGCCAGGGCCACCTGCACAGATCTGCATGAGGTCCTGTCAGCACCAGGCACAGGCTGCCGAAGGCATGGACTCCACAGAGACATTTGGGGCACTTGATGATGACTTGTAATCTCCTTTCCTTTCTCTCATTCCCCTTATTCTTGCCTATTTGGTTTTCTCTCTGTCCTTTCCATCATACAATAGATGTGCTCATGTATGCTTATTTATTATTTACCCTACTGGTGACATTCAGGATGGGTTTTTTTATACCATCTACAAACTATCAAAAACAACTCCTAGCATCGTGCGCATCGCGTATCTGAATGATTAACAAAAGTCTCACTTTCCAGTGAAAATGTTTAAAAGTACTGCAGACGCAACAAGTGTTCAGAATGGACTCTAACATGCTCAGAGAGCAGCAAATTAAACTCACTCATTAGAGGAGACCGCCAAAGGAGGGAGGTCCTTTCTGCTGGAAATTTACATCCAACACAGGGAAAATGTCTGCCTAGAGGGCCCGTGAGTTAAATTTCTTCTACTGCTTCTCAATGTCTAATCTGGGGAAAATGATTTCGAAGTCTCACTACTCTGAGTGCTCTGTAATTAGCATCTTCTCTGCATGTGTTTCCCATAAATATTCCAGCAGAGCAGGGTCCCTGCTGACCACTCCAGTAACAGAGACACACATTAGGTTTTTTTCTAAACACGCTGAATATGGCTCTGGATGCCTATTCCAGAGGAATTTGTATTATTGGAGGAAGGAATTTTTTAAAGTATAAAATGCTGTAAACTATTCCCAGGCATACCAGAACCTGAACTCTAGGGAGATGTGGTTTGGAAGATTGAGAATGCAAGATATGACTTCCTCAACTTTCCTTTACTTTTTGTTCCAGATGGAAATACTTAAATGAAGTCATAGCCTGATGTGCATGGAACAGAGGCCAGGAGAAAGAAAAATAAACAATACTCCTCCCATATATGTATGTCTTGAAATATCTTACATATGTATAAACGTAAATATGTATATGTATATAAATATATACACATTTTTCTCTCCAAGCAAGTATTCATTAATATTATTTTTGAAATCTTACATTTGTATAATTCTTATTTTTTCAAAGTGCTTACACACAAACACAGACATATATGTTCTTGCCAGCTACTGTATAAAGTAATTAAGATATTCATTATTATCCCCATTTTGTAAATGTGAAAGAAGAAAATAATTTTCCTAGGACCACAGTTAATTAGTAACAGTAATTAAAATCTAGAATTTCAGATTCTGATCTTAGTGCTCTGAGCCGTATACTTTAGAAGAGTTTCCCCCAAAAGAGGCTACAATATTTCTCTTAATCTAATGGCATGCTAATTGCCAAAGATACAGCATATAAAACAAGATGTTTTCCTCATATATTACTTCCACCTGTCATTTGGAAGGAAAGCCATATTATCAGTGACCAGGCCAATCTGGTGAATAGCTCTGTATGGGAATTTCATTTTCAAATAGGGCTTCTGCAAAGAGAATGTTAGCAGAATAACCAAATCAATTCACCAGACCTTGCTCTGACATAAAAGCAAACCAGAAAATGGAATTTGTTACTTTACTGTAAGAAATATGGAATATGTGAAAATAAACGGGTAACAAGAGGAGATATTGTGTAAATAAATTATTTATGTGCCAGCTAAGTCCTTAAATCTTATTGTCTCGTCTCAGGAAATTACTCCGTAAGATGTTGGTTCTTAAGTGATAATACTGTTAATTGCTGCTCTTATCAAGGTGCATTATTTCTTCTACACTGTTTAGAAGGGAAAACAGTGCTATGAGCAGCTATTAGCTCAAGTATTCCAAGCCTGGCCGCTTGATCTGATTTAAGCTCTTAGCAGAAAAGAGCCAGATATTAAGTCTGGTCTATAACAAGGCCAAATGAACTAAAAACATACAAATTTATCCCCCCACCATGTAATTTCGCTTTACCCTTATCACAGGTATTCAGCATATTTCATTTTTCTTCCTTCCACTTTATCACTAAAGTATGCCCTTTCTCCTCAATATATAGTGAAAAGACCAGTTCATCCTGGGCTATCTCTGGCCTGAATCATCACATCTTTTTCATTGAACTCTTTGTTTCTTTCTTTTTTTTGTCTGGTCAATCAAAATTGTCACAAAAATGATAATCCTTATTTAAAGACTACATTTTCAGCACCATCTTTGAATAGGAATAGCAGCACTTTGGGAGAAGAGCTAGAGGGAAATTAATAAACACTTGAGTTGAAAGATGGACAACTGAATACATCATGCATGTGATGAATCTTCTCTGCCACCTCCCAGAGACTTTGCAGTCAAAATATTCACCAATATAGAATTATATATCAGTTGAGTCTATACATATAAACCAATAGGAAAAAATAAAAGCAAATTTCATCAAGTAGCCTATTTTTAAAACAACTGTAATTGAAATTAATTTGCGTTTTAAATTTAATGTTAACATACACGGTTACTTCAGGATAGTCACCAGGTTTATCATCTATCAGGAATTGGCTCCTGTTTGCAGACAGCCTGTACAAGGGCTTCTTTGGTGCACATCAGTGACATATATGTTGATGGTAAATACTAGCCTGTCCCAGCAAAGCAAAATGTCCTGAGTTCAACAGGGAGAGGCTTACCCTTTTTTAGCAAGAGAGAGAGAGGCTGAGTATCCTACCCAGGGCTGGTGGATGAAGACTGAAAGCAACATATATTATAGTTTTTGGCAATACAACCGTTGCCACTTTCTATTATTTACAACACCCTAGCTTTGCTAAAGGACTTGCAAGAGAAGGTGAAAGGCAGTCAGGGTGAGGAAAGCCAACATTCTTTCAGATCAGTTAGTTGGGAATCATTTTCTACTTCCAGAACTAGCTGTCAGATGATAAACACATAAGGTGCCTCCTCACAAAAAAATTATTTATTCTATGAAAAACAAAAAATTTTACTCGAAATTTTCATAAAATGACAACGTCTACCAAATGTACAACTTGTTACATCCAGTGTAAAGAGCTGAATTCTGTTTCTATTGAGTATTTTAACATCACAAAACATTAAGGGTTAAGCAACATTTATGAATTATTGTAGAAGGTTGAATAATGGCCTCCCATAGACATCAAGTCCTCATCCTTGGAACTTTAAAGCCTACCTTATTTTGAAAAAGGATCTTTGCAAATGCAATTGAGAATCTTGAGATGAGGAGATTACTGTAGATTATTCAGGAGTGCCCTAAGTGCCACCAAAAATGTCCTTATAGAGAGAGCAATCAGACATACACAGAGAAGTCAGTGTGAAAATGGAGGCAGAGATGACAGTGATGGAGCCACAGGCCAATGACTGTCAGCAGCTACTAAAACCAGGAAGAGAGGCTTGGAATTCTCCCTCAGAATCTCCAGAAGGAGTCAACCCTGCCAACACCTTGATTTCAAACTTTTGTCCCCAGAACTATGAGAGAAGAAATTTCTGTTGTTTTAAGCCAACAAGTCTGTGGTGATTTGTCATGGCAGCCTTAGGAAACTAATACAGCTATTGACAGCACATACTATGAATTCTTAAGACAGTCATTCTTCATATAAATATATGAACTTTTGTCAGTAGAATACCATGTCTGTAGTATTTACTACCATGTATTATAAAAAAAAAAAAAGCGGGGGGGTTAAATACTGAGATCAGGAAATTAGAAAGGTTCAGGGAACAAAATATGAAGACCTGGAAAGAAAAAAATATAAAAATCAATTAGGAATTTTTTAAGCATAGTTCTTAATGAAAGTAGAAATTAGTCGTTCTGTCATTTCCTCCAGTCTTCCCTGAGGCTGCCTTTCAAATCTATTTAACTGATCCATCATGAAAGAAGGTTTAATTTAGTATTTATTTTTTGTTACAGATGAATGACATGCTTTTATTCCAGAAGTCAAATTTTGTGTAGCCTCTAAAATGGAAAAGATTTGGACTTCATGTAAGTGTTAGTATCTTTAGAAATTAATTCTTTTCCTGACCTGGAAGGAAGGAAGGAAGGAAGGAAGCAAGAGAGAAAGAAGAAGGGAGGGAGGAAGAACTAGAGTGTGTTAACATTCAGGCTGCCAAGAAAATCACTTTCTAATCAGATATCTCCTCTGTGCTAGCCCTAGGCAAAACTTGCAATTGGGTATAATGTTTTAGTGGTACTCCTCCTTACTTTTGCTTCCACCTCACCTACTAACATGAAATTATGTATTTGAAAAACACATTCACACCAATGCACTGAAGAATACATATATTAGACATCTATAACAGAGAATTTTAGTTTAGCCCCCCAATATCCATTCTCCTCTCATTATAGAATTTTTAATTTTTAACTGGGCACATGGTTGCTCAGAATAAAGCCCACATTTTCCAGCCTCTTTTCTGGCTAAATGTTGCCACATGAGGAAGATGAAAGTGTTCTTAAAGGGGGGAAAATATATATCCAGTTTTAGTTGCTATTATGAGCAGAGATGCTATAATTTAGTTCCAAGCAGCCCTCTTGGACCTGGAATGGAAGCTACATGTGGTGGACAACAAAATATACATGCTGCAGGCATTCTGTAAGGACTAATAAGAATAGAACTAATAAGAATAGAAAAAGACTTGCTTCCTGATACCATGTCTTACCATGCCATTCAAGCTAACCTCTTAGCACAGTGGCTGATACAAAATAAGTGCTCATTAGATATTTTCTATTCTTATTAGTTTTATAACAGCTATTATTTATTAATTACAATGTACTAGACTCTTACACAGATAGTCCTCACAAGAATCTAGTAAGTTAGATATTACTATTATCATCCTCATGTTATATAAACAGAAACAAAAATTCTGACAGATGCCCGATGTCACAGAGCTGGTAACTGGTATATGAAACAATCCTATCAGGATTATCTGATTACCAACTGAGTGTTCTTTCCACTACATTAGTCTGTCTTATTATAAGATCACTTGTTTGCTGTCTCTGGTTATTCCAAAGATGTTCTAAGGTTTTGTATCTTTTTTTTTTTAATGTAGTAATTGAAGTGAGTATAAACAGAACACATGCACTGAAGCAGATAATATATTGCTTTTTAAAAACATGAATAAAAATAATATATGAAACAAAAAAATCTGTAGGGCATGCACTGAAGCAGATAATATATTGCTTTTTAAAAACATGAATAAAAATAATATATGAAACAAAAAAATCAGTAGGGAAAAGAATATTTTGGATGAGATTTCTGGTATTTCCTGCTACTAATCATGCAGGAAATGTCTTTTTCATTCTTTTCACCAACCCTCACACTCAAGATTTCAGCACTTCTATTTCAGATTGAAGGCAACAGTTAGGGGCCTCAGGAGGAAAACAAAAATACAGAGTCAAAAGGAAGAAAGAAAAAAAAAAGGAAAAGAAAAAGAAACCCTTCTCATTGCATTTAGAAAACTTACAAAATTCATCAATATGAGATCATTTTAAGGAATTTTTCAAATGTCTGACAGTTTCTTTCTTTTGGTTTCCATAATGTGAAACAATTTGACTACTCAGAAAAGCTTTGTTTAACTTTTTCTTATGAACATAATTTACTTTCAGATACATCAAACATTCTGACCACAAATAATATTGCAACATAAGAAAACAGAACATAATCTTCCAGACTAATCAGAGGGCAGAAATACGATAAAATTACAATCTAATTCCATCTTTTATTCCAATGCAAATTTTTCCTTTGCAAGTTGTGGGCTGCATGTAAAGTAGTTAAAATATTTAAAAGCTGGATGAACAAAGAGACCTGGCCAACGTCAACATTAGAGTTATATCTCAAGAGCTCTTTATTTGGTCAGAATCTGCTCAATAATTTGGATATAGAAAACACCACATTTGAGTGACGTGCAAGTGAAAGAATACATGCTATGCTAACCTAAGTGTCCATCGACAGATGAATGGATAAAGAAGATGCGGCACATGTATACAATGGAATATTACTCAGCCACAAAAAGAAACAAAATTTAGTTACTTGCAGTGAGGTGGATGGACCTAGAGACTGTCATATAGAGTGAAGTAAGTCAGAAAGAGAAAAGCAAATACCGTATGATAACACATATATATGGAATCTAAAAAAAAAAAAAAAAAAGGTTCTGAAGAACCTAGGGGCAGGACAGGAATAAAGACGCAGACGTAGAGAATGGACTTCAGAACACGGGGAGGGGGAAGGGTAAGCTGGGACGAAGTGAGAGAGTAGCACTGACATATATACACTACCAAGTGTAAAATAGATAGCTAGTGGGAAGCAGCCACATAGCACAGAGAGATCAGCTCAGTGCTTTGTGACCACCTAGAGGGGTGGGATAGGGAAGGTGGGAGGGAGATGCAAGAGGGAGGAGAAATGGGGATAAATGTATATGTATAGCTGATTCACTTTGTTATACAGCAGAAACTAACACCAGAGCAGAAACTAACACACCCTTTGTAAAGCAATTATACTCCAATAAAGATGTTAAAAAAAAAAGAAAAGAATACATGCTATGCTATATTAGATGCTGTATAAATTAGCTTTTGCTACATAAAAGAAAAAAAATCAGCCAAAACTTTGTGGCTTAAAACAGCAGGTATTTATTAGCTCATAGTTCTATCATTCAATGGTTTAGGCTGGGTTCAGTTGGGCAGTTCCGCTGACCTGGGCTGAGCTTAATATGTCATGACTGAGGCTCATTCATGTGTTCACCACCAAGTACAGGTTGCCTTGGACTAGCTAACTGTGGGATGGAGTCCCCCAGTGCTCCACATGACCTTTCATTCTCCAGCAGGCTAGCTTGAGCTTGTTTGTTTTGTAGTCTCATGGTTCCAAAGAGCAGCAAAAGAGAATGCAAGCCCCTATTGCAACCACTTCTCAGGTCTCTGCTGTGTCATTTATTATTGTCTCATTGGCTAAAACAAGTTACCTGGCCAAGTCTTGAGTCAGGATAGGAGGGACCAGCAAAGTGCAGGGGACAAAAAGAAATATAAATAAACTTGGAGCCATTACTGCAACAACCCATCACAGATGATAAATAAGAATTTTTTTAAATGGCAAGAGTGGTAGACCAAAAATACAAGGTGAAATCTCATAGGGATAAAATGTAGAATATAGCAGTTGCATTCAGAACACCCCTACATAGGTAGAGAAAGAAGGAGACCTGACTTAACTTCACTCCCATGGAAAAAGTCTTAGGAATTTTGGCTGGTAACTAGCTCAGTATAAATCAGTGGTGTGAACTGACCATCAAAAGAAAGAGATGAACTAATGTAATCTTAAGTGGCATTACTGGAAGTAGAGATGTCAAAACAATGGAGCCAACAGTCTGCCAGGATTTTGCATACCTCACACGTTCTGGGTATAACAAACGACAGGGGAAAGAGGAACGCAAAGTGTTCCAGAGGAGTGTGATCTAAGTGATAGGAAGCTAGAAATACAAATCCTATCCTTCAAAAGAGAAGATTTAAGATTTAAAGAAAGTGTGATGATAGCTTTCTTCAAATACTTTAGAAGCATTGTTACATAGAAGCAGGATTAGATGTGCTCCTCGTGGCTTTGGAAGGAAGAGGGAGCTCAAAACTAGAAGGTACAAGGAGATAAATTTAGGCGCAGTGTTAGGAAAATCACTCTCATGATTATTAGATGTGTCCATAAATGGGATGATCTACTTGCCAGGTGGTGAGCTTCCTCTCACTAGAAGTGTGCAAGCAGAGTGAAAATGGCTACAACAGGGAAGTCATGCAACGCCCTCTGCAGCAGTGGTTCTCCAACCTGGCTGTGCATCAGAATCACCTGTAAGGTTTGTGAAGTACACAGGCCATGGCACACCTGTGGCATAAAATCTGGACAACTGTTCCTGAAACTTCCTTACTGAAGATACTGATATGTGACCTGGTTTGGGAATAAGCGCTCAAGACAGTCAGTCAGCTATGGCCTGCCACCTGTTTTGTACAGCCCTAGAGTCAAGAACAGCTTTTACCTTAATACTCTGTGACAGGTGAAAATTATATTAAATTCACATGTCAGTGTCCATAAAGCTCAATCAGAACACAGCCGTACTTATTCTTTGTGTTTCATCTATAACTCTGCAACTGTGGAGTTGAGTAGCTGTCACAAAGACTGTATAGCCCACAAATCCTAAAATATCTGGCCGTTTACAGAAAAAAAAAAAAAAAAAAAAAGCCATCCCCTGCTCTAAGATCTTGCTATCAAAAGTGTGGTATCACCAGGAAACTTGTTAGAAATGCAGAATCTCGGGTCCCACTCCAGGCCCACTGAATGAGAAACTGCATTTTAAATGATACCCAGATGATTAGAATTCACATTAAAGTTTGAGAGGTACTGCTCTAATGTGTTGTTTGATTCTAAATTGTTTGCATCAATTATTCAATGGAAATAATAGAATATTACTCAGTCTCCTTTAAGCGACATATTCAAAGCACTTTTAAATGACCCAGAAATCCACTGGTAAAGCAGAAATGTACAGGATCCTTTCAGTCCCATGGAGAAAATTATTATTTCAAAAATTAGACAGTCTTCCCGGTACTCAGACCTTGGTTTCTAATATTCTCCAATAAAAGGAACCAGAGGTTCTTGGAGAAATGAATGATTCTAGGACTGGGGAAGGCAAAACACAAGACTGGAGCATCTTCTAGTGCCATAAGGTAAGGAAGTAATCAAATATAAAACAATGGGGATATGTCCCAGGGACACAGGAGACAACTGAGAGAACTCCAAGTGGTCAAAGCTGAAATAATTTAAGTAGGAAAATAAATAATGTAGTATCAGATTATAACCCAAAGTATGAATAAATATGCATGAGTCCATACTGAGGTAAATAAATGACTGAACAAATAAAATGAGAAAGAAGAGACAAGTCTCCTATACAGGATGCCAAATAAAATGTATACACTCTGCCCTCAAGCAGGTGGAGCACAACTCCTCAGCCCTTAAGTATGGACATCATCACTTCCTTACAAAGAGTAAAGTTTGGAAAGGTGTACTCCTTCCAAAAGTGACCACAGAGAGTAACCTGACAGCGGCGAAATCTAATGAACGTTGCCTGAGCCAGATGACAGAGGTTCACGTCAGTAGCAGTCATATTGATATCACGTACCCTTGATATGTGATGAAAATGGTTTACCTCAGTAAGTCCATAACCCCAGTCTATTCATGAAAAAAAAAAAAATCAGAAAAGTCCCAAATGAGAGATATTCTACAAAATACCTAATTAGTACTCCTCAAAGCTGTCCAGGTCATCAAAGATAAGTCAGAAACTATAATAGCCTAGTCTGGAGGAGCTTAGGGAGACGTGACAGTTAAATGTAACATAGTATTCTGGATGGGATCCTGGAACAGAATATGGGCATTAGGTAAAAACTAAGGAAATATGAATAAAGTATAGACTTTAGTTAATAATAAGGCTCATTAATTGTAACATATGTACCACACTAGATGCTAATAATGTTAGATTCTAATCATAAGAGGCACAGTTACAGGGTGCATGGAAACTCTGTACTATCTTCACAATTTTTCTGCAAATCTAAAACTATTCAGGGGAACAGATCAAGATGGCAGAGTAGGAGGACACGGAGCTCACCTCCCCACAGGAGCACATTAAAAGTACATCTTCAGGCTTTCCTGGTGGTGCAGTGGTTGGGAGTCTGCCTGCCAATGCAGAGGACACGGGTTCGAGCCCTGGTCCACATGCCACGGAGCGACTAGGCCCGTGAGCCACAACTGCTGAGCCTGCGCGTCTGGAGCCTGTGTTCCGCAGTGGGAGGGGCTGCGATAGTGAGAGGCCCGCACACTGCGATGAAGAGTGGCCCCCGCTTGCCACAACTGGAGGAAGCCCTCACACAGAAACGAAGACCCAACACAGCCATAAATAAATAAATAATTTTTTTTAAAAAAGTACATCTTCATGTGGAGCAACTTTCACTGAAAACTTACTGGAGGCTGGCAGAAAGATTCTTATACAACCAAGGCTGTAAGAAAGATACATGCGGAATTGGGTAGGAAAGGAAGAGGAGCAATCAGGTTGGGACTTGTGCCCCTGGGAGGGGATACAGAAGGGGAGGGGGATTACATGGGGAGGGGAGGGGATCCTCCCTGGGGAGTGAGCAGTTAGAGCCATATATTGGGTGCCCCAGCCCTGTGGTCTGACACTGGGAAGATGAGTCCCCCTAGCTGGTTAGAAAACCAGCGGGACTAACAGGAGGGCTGTAAGAATCCCAGACTCCATTTGTAGTTTTTTAAGGAAGCTCCATACTGTTCTCCATAGTGGCTGTACCAATTCACATTCCCACCAGCAGTGCAAGAGTGTTCCCTTCTCTCCACACCCTCTCCAGCATTTATTGTTTTTAGATTTTTTGATGATGGCCATTCTGACTGGTTCATGTACCAAAATGTTCATTGCAGCTCTATTTACAATAGCCCGGAGATGGAAACAACCTAAGTGTCCATCATCGGATGAATGGATAAAGAAGATGTGGCGCATATATACAATGGAATATTACTCAGCCATAAAAAGAAACGAAATTGAGCCATTTGTAATGAGGTGGATGGACCTAGAGTCTGTCATACAGAGTGAAGTAAGTCAGAAAGAGAAAAACAAATACCGTATGCTAACACATATATATGGAATCTAAGGAAAAAATAAAGGTCACAAAGATCCTAGGCATAAGACGGGAATAAAGACACAGACCTACTAGAGAATGGACTTGAGGATATGGGGAGGGGGAAGGGTAAGCTGTGACAAAGCGAGAGAGAGGCATGGACATATATACACTACCAAACGTAAAATAGCTAGCTAGTGGGAAGCAGCCGCATAGCACAGGGAGATCAGCTCCGTGCTTTGTGACCGCCTGGAGGGGTGGGATAGGGAGAGTGGGAGGGAGGGAGACGCAAGAGGGAAGAGATATGGAAACATATGTATATGTATAACTGATTCACTTTGTTATAAAGCAGAAACTAACACACCATTGTAAAGCAATTATACTCTAATAAAGATGTAAAAAAAAGAAACCCAGACTCCACTCCTGAAGAGTACATACATGCTTGCTTACTCCAGAATCCAGGCAGAGAAAGCAGATTGAAACTGCATGAGACTCTGGCCAGTTTCCTGTGATCGCCCCAGTGCTTGTCTCAGCCTGAGCCAAGCACCTGCTGTGGCCCTGCTTGCTTTGTGATGTAGATCCACACCAGGGCGAGGACTGCTGGGGCAGAGGGGAGTGCTCAGCTGTGAGAGATGGGCTCCGACACAGAACAGCATCTGAATGGGGTTCAGACAGCTATTACTGGCTCTCGTAGAGGCAGCACGTTGGGAGTGGTCCAGGACTCTGACTGGGGCCAGGACCGCCACAGCCCGAGCCCATACCCACACCAAGTGCCCACTCTGGGGCAAAGGTGTCAGTACTGGGAGAAGGAAGAGCTAGAGGAAAAGGAGCCAGCTCAGACCTGACCCTCAGGGCTTCTGCTCCAGCAACTTGAGACCTGACCTCGCCACCAATAAGGTCATGTTGGCTCCTGAGCAGAGGAGAGGCCCTAGTTCATGACTGGCTGTGGCTCTAGCCCCTCCATCTCCAGTCCCATCTCCTATCAAGGTGATAGTTTCCAGCATATCCTGGGGGAAGATGTGACATACTCATATCAGATACAGCTCTCCCACCACAGCCAATGGGCACACACAGACTGTATAGGAGTGCTCCTACACAAGGACACCCCTTCAGGACAGTGAAAAGTAGCTGTTTCACCTAATTTCATAAAGAGAGAAAGTTAGGCAAAATGAAAAGACAGAGGAATTTGTTTTAATTAAAAGAACAAAAGAAAACCCCCTGAAAAAACAACTAACAGAACAAATAAATAATTTACTAGATAATGAGTTCAAAGTGTTAGTAATAAGAATGCTACCTGAATTAGGGAAAAGAACAGATGAACACAGTGAGAAGTCTAACAAGGAACTAGAAAATATAAAAAAAACCAGTCAGAATTGAAGAGTACAATAGCAAATGAAAAACACACTAGAATGAATGGATAGCAGACTAGGTGATAGAGAAGAACGTATAAGTGTTCTGGAACATAAAATAATGGAAATCACCCAATCAGAACAGCAAAAAGAAAAGCAAATTTAGAAAAAAATTGACAACAGTTTAAGGGACCTCTGGGACACTATCAAGCGTACCAATATTCGCATTACAGGGGTCCCAGAAGGAGAAGAAAGAGATTGAAAATGTATGTGATAAAATTATGGCAGTAAACTTCTCAAACCTGAAGAAGGAAACAGGAACAGGAAGCACAGAGGGTCCCAAACAAGGTGAACCCAAACAGGCAAAAGTGAAAGATAAAGAGAATTCTAAAGGCAGCAAGAGAAAAACAGGAACCCCCATAAGGCTATCAGCTGATTTTTCTGCAGAAACTTTGCAGGCTGGAAGGGAGTGGCATGATATATTCAAAGTGCTGAAAGGGAAAAACCTGCAACCTAGGATCCTCAACCCAGCAAGATTATCATTTAGAATTAAAGGAGAGTTAAGAACTTCTCAGACAAACGAAAACTAAAAGAGTTTATCAATGATAAACCAAGCCTAAAAGAAATGTTAGAGGGTCTTCTCTAAGTGGAAAAGAAAAGGCTATAACAATAAGTAAGAATCTACAGGAAAGGAAAAATCCCACTAGTAAAGGCAAATATATAGTAAAGGCTGTGGATCAACCACTTAAATAAGCTAGTGCAATGATTAAAAGAAAAAAAAACTGTAAAATTAAGTGTAACCACAATAAACAGTAAAGGGATAAACGTGAAGATATAAAATATTTCAAAACAAAATGTGGGAGAGGGGGGTAAAAATGGTAGCTCTTTTAGAATGTATTTGAACTTAAATGACTACCAGTTTAAAACAAGTGGATATAGTTATAGGTCGACAGATATGAACCCCATGGTAACCACAAATCAAAACCTACAGCAGATACACAAAAACCAGAGAGAAAAGAACACAAGCATACCACTAAAGAAAATCATCAAATCACAAAAGAAAAAACTAAAAGAATATAAAACTATTCTGAAATTTAAAATTTACTTAAAATAAATGGGCCATTTTGAACTTTGACCTCTAATTTATTTATTTTCATGCCCTTAAGAAGTTTCCTAACACATTTTGTGTAGAATCCCTTTTAGAATTAGGTTGACTATAAATCATGAGTCACAAATTAAATAATTAAGTCAATGCCCATAATCGTATCTTGGTGCATCGTCTGGTTAGTTCTTCAAGGCAGAAACCTGTATAATTTGACTGAATGAGTGAAGACTTGTACTATTCATTGCTCTAGCAACCTGGCTGGTCTAAACAAAGTGAGTTCTTCCTGGGTTTCAGTTTCAGCAGCAAAAATGGAGATTGATGTGGTCTGAATATAAGTTGAAGTAATGAAGCAATTCTGACACATGGAGAGGCAGAATTTTGACCTTCAAGCTTTTTGGAAATGTGAATGACTGCTGAGAGCTGTAGGGGAGACTCAGCAGGACTGAGGAATGTTAATGAAGTCTGCCTTTTTGTAAGTGGTTGTTGCTGGAGAAAGAAACCACAGTTACTAATGATAAAATATTGTAGAAAAATTTTGTAATGTAAGCAGTTCTTCCTCTTACAAACATCCCTCTCACGATCCTCAGAAATAGCCCCTTAGTGCCAAGGAAGGCATTGTGGAAAAAAAAATGTTTTTGAGCTTCTGGGGCATCTGTAGTCTCAGGAGAAAGCAAACTTCCTGTGAAATGTAGGAAGAGGTGGCCTTTGTGGTGTATTCTCAACTTGCAATGCCCTGAATAGATGGTGACGTGTCCCTGGACAAATACATCATATGCACACCACCAGATTTTTACCTTAATCTGTTACATTCTCAAAATTCCACCAGTTCATCTTATTATGAAATGTAAATATAGCTGGCATCCTTATGAATCTCTGTCTTTCACTATTCATGTGGATTAATTCCATCAGAGGATTGCTGCCTGGTTAATATCTAATTGAGGGTGGCTGTGCTTAGGGCACAGAGATTTCCTTTGACTGTAGTAACTCTTTGGCGTGGTGCAAGTTTAGGAAAGATCAGAGACCATATAGCAAAGTGGTTTGCAATGCAATTTCAAATAAATTTTAGAATCAGTTTGTCAATTTCTAAAAAAAAAAAAGAAAATCTTGCTGGAATTTTGACTGCAATTGTGTTAAATCTGTAGATGAGCTTAAGGAGAATTAACATCTTAAAAATACTGAGTCTGTCAAACCATGAACATGATATTTATCTCTCCGTTATCATTAATTTCTCTCAGCAATGTTGTGTAGTTTTCAGTGTACAGGTTTATCACTTGCTTTATTAAACTTATCTTTAAACATGTCATGTTTTTGATGTTATTGTAAATGAAATACTTTAAATTTTATTTTCTGATTGTTCACTGGCAATATATAGAAATCCAGTAGTTTTTGTGTTTGCTGTATTGACCTTGGGTGTTGAGACCTTGCTAAATCCCCTTATTAATTTTAATAGATTTTCTGTACATTCCTTAGAAGTCTCTGTATTACATGATCATTTTGTTTGGGAATAAAGACAGCATAACTTTTTTCTTTTCCAAACTGTAGGTCTTTTATTTTTCTTACCTTATCGTGCTGGCTAGTAATACTAGTATAATGCTGAATAGAAGTTGTGTGAACATACTTGCCTTGGTCCCAATTCTAGGAGAAAGCATTCAGGTTTTCATCATTGAGTATGTTGTTAGCTGACATTTTTTTAAGTGTCCTTTTTTAGAATAAGGACGTTTCATTCTATTCCTAGCTTGTATAGAAATTTTATCATGAATGGGAAATGGATTTTGTCAGATGTCTTTTTTTCATCTATTGAGATAATCGTATGGCTTTTCAACTTCATTCTGTTAATACGTAAATTAAACAGAGTGGTTTTCAAATGTTAAATAAACCTTATAACCTAGAGACAAACCATACGTTGTCATCATTTATTATTATTTTTACATGTTGCTGAATTTAACTTATTACTATCAAGAACTTTTTCTTCTGTGTTTCTGAGAAATATCAGTTTACAGTTTGCTTTCCCATAATGTGTAGGTCTGATCTCGGCATCAGAGAAATGCTAGCTTCAAGTAGTTAGGAGGTATTATCCCTCTTCTACCTTCTAAAAAAAAAAAAAAAAAAAAGTTTGTATACAATTGCTATTTTTTCCTTTAATAGATGAAAGAATTCAGCAGTAAAGTCACCTGTTCCTCAAGTGCTCTATATGGAAATATTTTTAAAAACAAATTAAAAGTTTTAGATTTTTGATTTCTTCTTAAGTTTATTTTTGTAATTTGTACCTTTAGAGGCATTTGTTAATTTCATGTACACTATCAAATGTATTGGCATATTATTCATAATATTTCTTTATTATCCTTGTAATATATGCAGTAATTTATCTTTCTCCCTCCCTTTCTCTCTCTTTCTCTCTGAGACTAGCTAGATGTCTATTTTTATTGATCTTTCAAATAACAAGCTTTTGAATTTAATTGCTATTATTATTTTCTACTTTCTATTTCTTTGATTTTTTTGCTTGACTTTTATTTCATTTAATTTTTTAAATATAAATGAAATTTGCATTTAATTTGCTCTTCTCTTTCTAGTTTCTTGAGGTAGATTTTCAGATCTGTCTTCTTTTTCTAACGTGAGCATGACAAACAAGTAAACCTATAAATCTCTTTCTAAGTATTGCTTTAGCTTTGTCCCAAATATTTTGATATCTTATATTTTCATTACCATTAATTTCAAAATCTTTTAAATTTCCCTCATTATCTTCTCTTTCACTTATAGATTACTTAGAAGAGTGTTGATTAATTTCTATTTAACTACACTATTATTATTAGAGAACATATTTTCTATGTTTTCAGATATTTTGAATTTATTGAGACTTGTTTTATGTTCCAGGATATTGTTTCAGTAAAACTTCAGGATATGTTCTACCCCAGGAAAATTTACTTGAGAACTGGAAAAGAATGTGAACTATGCTGTTTGGTGTTCTAGAAAGGTCAATTAAGTCAAGTTGGTTGATAGTATTGTTCACTATATTTTTACTGATTTTCAGTTTATTATTTTATTAATTACTGAGAGAAGAGTGTGAACATCTCCAACAAGAATCAACAACAATAATGGATTTGTCTATTTTTCCTTTCAACTATGTAAGTTTTGCTAACTGAATTTTGAAACTCTGTTATTAGGTGCATACATATTTAGGATAGTTATGCTTTTTAATGAATTCCCTTTTATCATTAAATTTTTCTTTATTATGGGAAATAAATATTCCTTGTTCTGAAGTCTTTGTCTAATATCAATATAGTAATTCTACTTCTCTTTTGATTAGTATTTGTATGGTATACATTCGCTCATTCTTTTACTTTTAACTTATCTGTGTCTTTATATTGAAAGTGGGTTTCTTATAGACAGTATAAAATTGGATCTTGTTTCTTTATCCATTTTGATAAGCTACACCTTTTAATTTAAGTGGTTAGACCATTTACGTCTGATATAATTATTAATATGGCTGGATTTAAGTCCACCATCTTGCAAGATGCTTGTTATTTGCTTCCTCTGCTCTTTGTCCCCCTTTTCTTCTTTCCCTGCCTTCTTTTGGTTAATTGAGCAATTTTTAGTATTCCATTTTATTTCCATTACTGGCTTATTAGCATACACCTTTGATTGATGGACTTGTGATTGCTTTAGGGTTTGTTTCATATATATATATATATCTTTAACTTTTCACACTTTACTTTCACATTATATTTTATTACTATAGATATCAGAACTTTATATCCTCTCCCATCCTTTTTGATAGTCTTGTCATACATTATGCTTCTAACTATGCTGTGAAACTCCAAATCCACTGCTAGTGCATTAAACAGTTTTCTTTTAAATATATTTTTAAATGAGAAAAAAATATTTTACATTTATTCATGTATTTACCATTTAGGGGCACTTTTCAGTCTCTTTGTAGTTCCAAGTTTCCACTTGATGCCACTTCTTCCATCTGAAGAATTTTTCTTGGAGTACATATATTGCAGTGACAAATTCTGACTTTTGCTTGCCTGAAAGTATCTTTATTTCTTTTTTTTTTTCCTACTGTGAAAGATACTTTTGCTGGCTACAGAATTCTAGGTTGACATTTTTCCTTTCTACAACTTTAGAAATATTGTTCTATTGTATTCTGGCTTGCAGTGCTCCTTCCCAGATATCAGACTGTATCTTTCAACTTTTTCTTTTTTTACAAAGATATTACTTTTTTTCTTCTTTGTAAGTCATGTGTCTTCTGTCTATGGCTACCTTTGAGGCTTTCTTTTTAATTATTGGTTTCCAATAATTTAATTATTGTATACACTGGTCTGTTTTCTTTATATTTATCCCTCTTGGGCTTTATTAAACTTCTTTGATCTATGGCTTAAAATTTTTATTGAAGAATTTTTTGACAACTTTCTTTTTTTAATATTTCTTCTCTCCTTCTGGAAAAATTGCAGCTCTACAACTATTAGACACTTATAATGTTGTCCCACAGGTCACTGTAAGTATTTCTTTTTCAGTGTTTTTTAATCTCTGTGCTTCAGTTGTATACTTGCTATTGCTATGCCTTGAATTCAGCAATAATTTCTTCTGCAGTGTCTAATTTGTTATTTAGTCCACCCATCAGACTTTATTTTCTGATACTCTATTTTCATCCTTAGAGGATCCATTAGTTTTTTTGTCTATACTTTCTACTTTTCCTCATTATTTTAGAATTTTCTCTAAATTGAGCATATTTCTAATAATTGTTTTAAAGTTCTTGTTTATGAATTTCCTCACATTTTACATTCCTAGTTCTTTTTCTACCTCCTGATTTTTTTGGTTAAGAACCACATTTTTATCCTTCTTTATGTGTCTAGTAATTATTAAATGGATGCTTATCATTGCTAACTACATTTCTGAGTGTTTAGATTCAGTTACATTCCCTTAAAGACTGCTGAATTTTGTTGGGCTAGCAGTTGATATATTTTCAGGTCATACTGATCCTTTCAAGGCTTGTTCATAAGCTTTGTTAGGGATGATCCAGAATTGCCTTTATATGAGGACTAGTCTAGCCCTATTCCTCAGGCACGGCCTTTTTGGGGTCTTTACTGCATATATAAGGTGTTTAGTGAGTTTCTTCAAGTTTGGTTGGTAAAATTTAAACATCTCCCAGATTTGTATGAACACTGAGAAATGTTCCAGTTATAGCTCTTAGGTACTTTTTTGCCTTTCCTCATAGGATTTCCATGCCTACTCTTTAGCAAAATATTCAAAGGAGACTTTAGAAATATTACTGTAGCTCTTCTTCTGCCTAGTCTTCTTTCCAGTACTCCTTCCTGTAAATTCCAACACCTTAGCTCCCTTTTCTATGAACTCTATCTGTTCAACTCAGCGAGACTGTTGTCCTGAGTTTAAGTTCCCCTAACTTGGCCACAGTCTGAAAAGTGCTTCCAGATAGAAAACCAGGGCCATCACAGACCTTACCTCATTAGTTTCTTTTCTCACAGGTATCACAGTCCTACTGTCCAAGATCTGAAAACGGTAGTAGTAGTTTCTTATATTTTGTCCTGTTTTCCTATTGGGGAGGTAAGTTTGGTACTATTATTCTGACATGGCACAAGTCCCCCTTCAGTGAAGATTTAAAGTGTTACAGCCTGTGAACAAATAACAAAATGTAGCGTACACTACAGTGGAATAATATTCAGCAGTAAAAAGGAATGAAATACTGATAGATGCTATAACCTGGATAAACCTTGAAGATATTATGCTAAGTAAAAGAAATCAGACCCAGAAAAACATATATTATATAATTCCATTTATATAAAATGTCCAGAAAAGGAAAATATAGAGATACCTAAAGCAGATTTGCAGTTGTTTAGGGCTGGGGTGTAGATGGGAAATATCTGTAAATAGGCAGAAGTTTTCTTTTTAGGATGATGAAAATGTTCTAAAATTAAATTGTGGTAATGGCTGTACAACTCTATAAACACACTAAAATTTGTTGAATTGTACAATTAAAATGGATAAATTTGGGGAACTCCCTAGCGATCCAGTGGTTAGGACTCGGCATTTTCACTGCTGTGGCCTGGGTTCAATCCCTCATCCAGGAACTAAGATCCTGCAAGCTGCGTGGCATGGCCAAAAATAAAATTTTTTTAAAATAATATATTGATGAATTTTAAGATATACAAATTATATCTCAATAAATCTGTTAAAAATATATTATATCCTGCAGTTAACCATGCTTTAGAAAATTGAGGAAGGATTTGTACCTACATTTGGGGCAAAGCAATATGGGATGGACAGGTAGCTGCCTTGGAAAACAGCAAAATATGACTTCAAAGCTTTGGAGAAGAAGGAGTGTGGCCCACACAGCTGGTGGAATGACAATGGCACCAGTGTTGATTTGTAAAACATATGAGCACTGCTGAGGATTACCATATATCACACTGTAGTTGACTGGACATTTTTTGTGATTTGAAGGGAGAGAATATGGATTAGTGTTATTTGGGCTTTAAATGGAATTCCTACTGCTCATAACTGGAGTACACAGGGACATGAGCATTACAAAGATTTAAAAGATATAAAGAGCTACCTATAGCCAAAGCTAGAGCTCTTATAGCTATAATAAGAGACTGTTGCTCCATTTAAAAAAAACACACACAGAAACTATTTTTAATTTAGCTTGTTTTGGAGACCTCTTAAAGACCCTAATTTTACTAAATGAATATCAAGTCTCTACTAACAAAAACCTTTTCTTGGTACACATGTCTGAGATTGCTACAAACCCCTGTTTTATATAACATAAAGAAATTACTAAACCAGTTCTCAGCACTCCTAAGGAGTCAGATTGTGGCTTTTTAAGGGCAGTTGAATATTCCTGTTGTTTGTTCAGCATGGCAAAACTGCATTGTTGGTGGTACTACAGTGTTATCAGGAAATTCCCCACCATCAAAATTCACATCCTTGCAATAATGTTCAAAGATTAGATGGATTTTACTTAAGTGATAGGAGTATTGTCTTGAACAGTTCTTACAATAAGATTAAAAAGAAAACATAAATTGAATCTATTTGGTCAAGAAAGTTAAACAGTAGGAATGGGGTTTTACATACTTGAACATATTTATGTTTTGAAATTTAATTAAAATTTAGTTTGAATAAGGATAATTCTTTCATGGTTCATAACACAAACACACTAGAATTCAAAACAAATAGCTGATTCTGTTGATAGACTCATAGTGTTAGATCTTCTTTTAGGAAACAAAATTGTGGCTGAATATGTTAAGAATATGTTTTGTTCCCTATTTCAGTGTTTCACCCTTGTAACACATTGCCTCTCCTGCTGTTGTTTGCAACCTTTTTACAGTTGGCATAAATATGTATATTAAATCTATTCTGATTATTATAGGTATCTCACCACGCAGCTCGCATTACAATGGTGTCTGCTAAAGCAGTGTTTTCATTGCTAAGTTACTATGCCTTGGAATGTGTGTTATTAAGTGCCATCTCTTTTCAACACATTGAGGCTCTATTATTACCAAAGGAGACAACTGTATGATGCTTGCAAATTTAGACATAAGCTTGAACAGGGACACCGGCTGCTAGATGGTAATAACAGAATCTGTGCCTGGGAATCCTGCTGAAAAATGGGAATTT
>NW_006779398.1:589626-632257 GCF_000442215.2 Lipotes vexillifer | reverse complement strand
ACAGGGACACCGGCTGCTAGATGGCAATAACAGAATCTGTGCCTGGGAATCCCGCTGAAAAATGGTAATTTCAGTTCAATATTTTTAAATTTCTAGGGAACCATCTGAATATAGACCTCTGGGCAACCACACCACACTCATTGGAAAGAGACATGACTGCAACACTGACAAATGCAGCAAAATCCTCTCAGAGCAGTTTTCCTCTAATATTGCTATACATGTAGCATTTTGCTGCTTAATGGACACAGGGCTCTATTTATTTATCTATTTTGGCTTTGACAACTGTATAATTTTTTTGTAACTGAAGACCATCCCCCTCTTCCAAAAAAATTTTACTGCATAAATCTGAGTAAAAATAGGGGCAGACATTCTTGTCTTTCTTCCTATACAAGCTACTCCCCACTCACAAGTAACTTTCCTGTTATTCCAGTATGTTTTGCTTACACACCATGAAAGAGTTATTGAAGTCCATTTTAGTTGACTAAGTTAAAAGAGTCAAAGTCCTAGAGGTAGACACAAGGTGACTAAGGATATGGTTAACCAAGGAGGAGAGATATCTGGGCTATAGTGAACCAAAAGTAGCATATGAAGCACAGTGTGGAGATCAAAACATAGGATTCTAGATCACAGTATCCACACGTATGGCAAACTACCCTGACAAAGAAGGCAAATTTGCCCAGTACTACTCTATGTCCATATGTATCATATCAGCAGAATAGAAATGAAGTCATTGAGAATTTACACAACTATTGAAGAAAACTGCATTTCTGACCAAAGAACCTTTTGAATAACGCATGGCAATATTTAGTCAAATGCCAAATAATGAAGTATAAAAGGACTAAAACAATTTTTAAAAAGTTACATGATCTTTACGGGGTTAAGCATTTGAGAAAAAAAAAACTCTCACGAATGGATAAAATTGAAGTGGAAAAGGAAGAGTTAGTATAAGTCTTTCAGGAAGTAAAGGATAAAAGTACAAAGGAAGTTTAATATTCCTGAATCATGTGATAAATGTTCGCTTGTTTATTGATTAGATACAGACAATAATAATAAAACGCATTTGTATAGTACTTTACAATTCACAAGATACGTAGATCGTATTGATTCACCTAACAACTTCTTACCGTGAGGCTAGCAGATATCTCCAGTTTCCGAAGAAGAAACCAAAGCTCAGACTAGACAGAAAGTTTAGTGGTGAGTATACAGCAGAGACTATATTGAACCTTAGTCTCCTATATCCTAATCCAGTGTTTTCTCACTCATCAACACATTAAATTTAAAAAACGCTTAAATGATGGGTCTGGAATTACATGTTAGACCTCCTTTAGAAGAGGAGTATTCAGATTGAACAGAATACTTAAGTTCTGGCCTTTGGACATATTTTCATCAACCTCCACTTCACCATGCTAGGGCTTTGCTATTGAAAAGCAAAAGAGATGAGAAGGTGGGAGCAGAAAAAACAGAGGAGGAACAGTACCATTTCTCAGAGCATTTCTTCAGAGCTTCATGCTATAATCTGGCCGATTTGCCTTGAATTTTCCAAAGTCCCATCTGTAAAAAATAATGACCTTTTCATCTGACTAGAAAGGACTCTGTAGGGGGTGCTCCACTGCAGTTGTGTATGTTCTATTGAAAAGATTACTAGGGATGTTAGTTATGTTTTCATAGTCTCTCCTATATTCAAAGCCTAGGAATTAATAATAGAATGTTATCTCCTGTTTTCACTCTTTATCCAGACACCAAGTTGATAACCATATTCGACGGTTATCAGTGATGTGCATCAGCTCATAAGTAACCCTTTGGCGTGTGAACATGGGGGATTTTAAAATACTGGGCTCTTCAATATGGATTTCTGTTACAGTCATGTCATTATCTCACCCTTCCACAATTTCAAAGGATCAGATGGCTATAACTGCAGAGAAGTAAATGAGTAATCTCTAGTCTATTTTAGAAATAGGAGGCCAGATGATTCCCCTTCCATAAAGGACTAAGATTTCATCCACTGCTGAAGCCGAGTCTGATAAGAATGTAGTAGTTTCTGTGGATGAAATCTGAACTGAGGCAAGCAATGTTATTTTCATTTCTGAAAATGACCTATGTCCAGTGGAGCAATCACCTAGTAGGGCCATACTCCAATAAAAGCATTTCAAATGGAAGAGTTTCTTCTTTCCTTCAGTTCCCCTCTTAATTCTATCTTAAAGTGCATCTTGAATCTGAATGAGCTCCAGACAAACCTCACATACAACAGACAGGAGAACTCAAACCAATGCATTTATTATGCTCAGGAATCACAGCTGACTCCCAGCGCTGCCAAATCCTGCAGGATTTGCACAAACTGCACGTGATTTTCATAAGCATTGATTGCAGCCCAAATGCTGTTTTGTGAGTTGAATTTTTATCCAATTGCCAAGTGACCAATGTTCACTTCGCATCAGCATGAAGGTTTATTAAGCTTATTTTATGACTTTTTGCTTTCTAGCTTACTTGGTTCTGCAAAAACATAGCATAAATGTGAAATTTTCCTTTCAAATTACTACCAATGAAGACAATGTTTTGTTTTGTTTTCATGACCCCTGAGCTGTTAGACTGCAATCAAATACCAAAAAAGAAATAATACAAATCAATCTCTCCAGTGATTTCGGAATATGAAAAGGTAATTTTTATCTCTAAAGAGAATTGTGTTCCTGCACCTTTATCTATAAAACCACTAAAATAATTACCAGCAGTGGAAGCCTGTAAAAAATAACGAGTCCTCCATGTACTACATTGTACAATAGATAAAAATAAAGTCCAAGGCCCCGAGGAATTCAGAAGCTTAAAGTTCTGCATGTAGAGGCATGGAAACAATACAGGACTTAAGTACAGTAACAGAACTTACCTCTAACTGAGGATGCTTTCTAAGGGGCTTATTACCACAAGATCTATCTAAAGGGTTTCTAAAACCCATTTGGGTCTTGGTCATCTAGCTGGCCTTCTACAGTAACAGATTTTCACTGAAATTCAGTCTTATTGATATCCATATTTTTTTTAAGACGGGAAAGAGAAAGCTTAAGGAAAAAAAAAACAGAAAAAATGGTATTAATGTTTTAAACGAGGCTCTCTCCTTTAAGATTTGAATCTGTTTAGAGTAGAAATGTTATCCTTGTGATTGGCTCCCTCCTTATTGTCAGTCTCTGCTAAGAGAGTAAGGAGAGATGAGGATGGGAATTTGAAGCAGACTCCTCTTTTCGGTCCTCGCTCTAGAAGAAAAAGCTCCCCATGGGAAGGATGGTTACAGATGTCTATGCTGTCAGGCTTTGTGAAATATGGGAGGCTCATACACAGCAAAGACTTCAGTGTGCATTTGCCAAAGCCAGCTTAGAAAACAGGAGGAAAATAATTAAGTTGACTTAAAACCAAAACCGCAGACTTACATGGGTTGCTGGGTATTCGACAAGGTGGCCAGTCTTAGTATCACAAAGACAAAAGCAGAAACAAACAAATATTTCAGTCTGTCACTAACCAACAATTTTTTCTCACGGAGATCTGCTCACTTCTGGTAGAATTTTTATTTTTGGTTTTTAGTGATGTAACAGCAGTGTTGCTGAGGCTCTGGAAATATGAATATTTGTGTTTCCATATGGAAGCTGTCAGCACACAAAGCAGTCAGGCCAAACCCAACTACTTTCAAAATCCCAGACAGTACAGTGTAAACCATTGAAAGTTTTCATACCCTCTAAATTTGTTTCATCATCTTTCTAGAGAGTGCTAGCACTTCCAAATGCACTAATGAAGTCAAAATTGAGTACTGAAATTTTAAGATGCACACGTTCAGAATATCCATATTTAATGTTATAATTCATTTTAGTGGTACTTAATACCAAAATACTTTTAAATTTAATTTCAGAATACCACAATAAAAATTTGATCAAATATAAAGATTCATTTTCACAGGGTCATTTCATTCAAACTATTCCTAGAATGTAAACTCTAGCCAATTTTTATTTGGAAACCTAAATGATCCTAATACGGTTCTTAATAATGCCTCTAAATAAAGTGAATGTAATACTTTAAGTTTATCTAATAAATGAAAATATATAACAAAATCGTCAGGATGTTGTCTTAGTGAGCATAGACACATTTATCATCACTTTAACATGCTGAACAAAAATGACTAAAAAAATGTTGAAAATGTAGTATATATCAGTAAACACACTGAGCGTTGGGTAAGAGTAAGAAGATTATTCATTTCACCTTTACGTAGCTATAACAAAACCTCCTGTCAACAGCTTCTTCATGTCGACTCATTCATTTGTTGAGTAGATGTTGGGTGTCAAGCACATTCCAAACTCTGTGCTAGCCCCTAAGAATAAAAAATGAACAAGAAGTATGTCCTAACAGCCTACTTAGGCAGACAGTAAGTAAATAATCATAATATAATGTGACAAGTACCATGATCTTGTTATTCAGAGAACTCATCAAGTTCATTCCTGCCTTGTGTTACACCCAGGATGCGCCTTCTGCCTGGAACACCTTTCCCCAGCTCACTACATGATCTGATTCCACACAACGTGCAGTCTGCTCAGACTTCTCCACAGAGATGGGTTTTATTTCCTTCATAGCCCTGCCCCTGTCTGGAGCTCTGCCTTTGATTCGCACTGTATTTCCTGTCTTCCCCGTTAGACACATGCTCCACATGGGCAGGAATTTTTTCTTGTTCACTTTGATATTCCTAGTTCTCAGAGGACAGGCTGGCATAAAATAGGGGCTTAATAAATAGCCGTTACATGAATCAATAAATGTAGAAACCATAACAATGGTAAAAAAAGGGTTTTGCTTTTTTAAAAACTACCATTTCTCTGTCAAATCCGTATCATTACGAATAGGTCAAAATGGCAAGGCAGCCTTTAGGAATGAAAGAAATTAAAAGATTGAGGGGTCTATTGAAAAAAGAAAGAAGAGAAAAACATTGAGTCTACTACACACACCAGTTACGAAGGGAGGACAGGGTCCTTTTCAAGATATTTGTTTCCTTTCTTCCTTAGTTAATTAAGCCCAGGGTCTAACCTTGGTCACTCACCCAGTAAGTAACCCAAGGGCTGCTGTTTTTCTACTAGGAGCTGCTTCACTGGACTTCCTTGTAGATAGTCTTTTGCCTGCTTCCCCAGCTTCTGAAATAACTGTGGTTCTTATTAAGTTAGATGATGAAGAAATTAATTCAATATATTACCGATAAATTCATTTGTTTTTTTTTTCCCCTTTTAACACAGGACTTTTTTTTTTAGCGGGGGGGGGGGCCTATTTCCTTTTTATTCTTAGGTTTTATAATAATATGTAAAGTTACTATTCCATTTGTTCTTTCTGCTCCATATACTACATAGGTCTGGAAACAATAATTTCTTTTTAACTTTTAACTGATTTCATTTCTTTTTATGGTAAGGAGTGGTAATTAGGTCCCCTGATTTAAATTGTTCTAATTTAGACTTAAATTGTAATTCTTATACAAACAAACTCTTTTTTTTTTTGCTCACAACTCACACACACACACACTGTATTTTATTTTTACAAGAGATAAACTGACACCAAGCATTGTAAATGGACGGCCACAACAAAAGCAACAATGATTGCAATTACCAAACATGAGACACACTCATACAACACAGGACTTTTTGAAGGATTACATTTATATCTTTAATTAGGAGTCTTCTCCAGCTCTCATCTTCACCCCTAAAAGCCACGTTCCGTTCATATCAGTTTGATCAGCCTGATTAAGCAGAGACCGTGTTGCACATGGGGAGGAGCCTGCCTTCTTGAGTGGAACTGCTGGGGCATGACTTGGGTATGTCACTGTTCCTCTCTGCACCTCAGTTTAATCAGCAGTGACACAAACAATAATACCACCCTATAGTGTGATAGCAGGGATTAAATGTGAGAGTCAATGGATAATACTTAGCAGAGAGCTAGGCCCTTGTAGATGACAAATTAATGGCAACTCTCACAGGTCAGTACCATCAATCTTTCTTCCCCTAATGCAATCTTCCTCTCCTCCTAATGCAAAATTATGGAAATTTTATACCTTTCGCCATTTATATTATGGACTTTGAAAGGGAATGCTATAAGAAATGGTTACTGTTCCAGCATTCATGAGCTCCACTCAGTATCCAACAGGGCATGGGGGTGGAGGCTAATAGGGAAACTCAAGACAATAGTCATATTTCTCCTATTTTTTTTTTTTTTTTTGCATTTCCTGGAAAACTTAAAATTTGACTCAACCTAATTCATTCTCATAGGATTTTTGCGAAGCAGATATAGCCCAATGTGAATGTTCTTATTCACTAGCAGGCACATTTATCAAACTACATTGGCCTGCTTGTATGCCAATGGCAACGGTGACTAAGAAGAGAAAAATGTCATCATGGCATCACAATCAAGAGCAGACTGAGTTTTACAGTCAGACAGATATGGGTTCAAAGTCCCCCAACCTGTGCTATCTTGGTTATATCATTCAACTTCTCTAGATTTCCTCATAAGGCTATTGTGAGTAGCAAACCACAAAATACAAGTAAAGTGGTTATCAGGGTGCCTGGCACATAGATAGTGTTCAATCTGTCTTAGTTTTTATTATTACCAGGCAGCATCCTAAATTCTCCCTAGTCGCAATGCTAAGACAGCCTGCACTTAGAAAATTTAACCAGTCTTTTACTGCAGTCATGTAATTATAACAGGGAAGTTAAAATTGAGATCACGTACTACCCCGCAGCCCCAACACACACCCTATTGCAGCTTAAGGAATGGAATTTAGATACCCTAGATGCCACTGTGTATGATTTTATAATCCATCATTTTTTACCAGTGCCAAGTTAGTTAAAATTGTAGCATGTCATCCCTCAACAGGGGAAAGCGTGCCCCCTCTTGATTGGGAGAACAGCCCAGGATTTATTTACACTGAACACCATGCGATAGGCAGGAATGTGTTCTCCCTGGCTTCAGTTTCTAGGGCAATGTCTAATTTTTCCTGTGGTTGATGGGTGCTTGATATTGGGTTGGCCAAAAAGCTCATTCTGTTTTTGCCATAAGAGGGCTCTAATAGCACTTAGCTGTCTTTAACTTCATTCGAAACAATTCTGTTAGATTGTATTGTGACAGCTGTCACGTCAGAGTGCATTTAAAAAAACGTATCAAAATTGGTGACTTTTGTGTAGCCATTTTAATATTGAAGATGGAAGAAAAAAAGCAACATTTTCAGCGTATTATGCTTTATTATTTCAAGAAAGGTAAAAACGCAACTAAAACTCATAAAAAAGATTTGTGCGGTGTATGGAGAAGGTGCTGTGACTGATTGAACACGTCAAAAGTGGTTTGCGAAGTTTCGTGCTGGAGATTTCTCGCTGGACGATGCTCCGTGGTCAGGTAGACCATCTGAAGTTGAAAGCGATCAAATCGATACATTAACTGAGAACAATCAACGTTATACCATGCGGGAGATAGCCAACATACTCAAAATATCCAAATCAAGCGTTGAAAACCATTTGCACCAGCTTGGTTACATTAATTGCTTTGATGTTTGGGTTCCACATAAGTTAAGCAAAAAAAACCTTCTTGACCCGTATTTCCACACACAATTCTCTACTTAAACGTAACGAAACCGTTCCGTTTTTTAAAACAAATTGTGATGGGCGATGAAAAGTGGATACTGTACAATAAAGTGGAATGGAAGAGATCGTGTCTTTTATTTTTACTTAAAAACCAAAGGAACTTTTTGGCCAACCAATAATTCTGCTTTTCCAGTAACCCCCAAATCACACCTGATTGTCCCCTACTCGGGTGTTAGTAGAAATGAAGTGATCTCTTTTCGGGGACTTCAAACTAGAAAGACATTCCCCAAGGCACCATTGCAAACTGGAAGCTTCCCTTGCCATGTGCATCTGCCAATTAGGCTTGGAGCCAATTATAACAGACAATTATAATTCACTGGGGCTTTCAGTCTAGAGGGTTCTAAGTGGATTTTATATTTAATCCTAGGACAATTATCACCATATAATACTCCTCTAGTTTCTGTGGTTTGGCAGCACCAAAGAAAATGTGTCTTATTTATTAGCCCTTTTATTTTCAGCATAAGCCAGGGCTAGCTCCATATTACTTGTGAAGTTGATGAAATTTGTTGATGGAGCCTCTCTCTTCACCTCCATTCTAGCACATATGCTGAGAGTCACAAACAGGCCCTGCTCCAGATCCTTCATGTCTCCTCTACCTGCAACACTGAGACTCAGAGAATATACTCCCCAGATCAACCCATCACCAATTTCTCTCCTAATTATCCTTCATTTAGGATCCTACTCTGAGTAGTTATCCTCAGAAAAATTCACCTATAACTTTTGCATTAATGTATCACCCATTGGGTACAAAGTGCCAGGAGAAAAGACGTGAAGCATAGGCTCTGTTCTTGAGAAGTTAAGATGAAGAAGATACATGACAGGAGGTGAGTAGGTTAACTCGGCAATTTCTGTCTTGCTTTATTTCTGCCTGTCTTGAAGCTGGATTCAGTGCTGTGATAAATCCTCAAAATAGATCCAACTCCTTGGAACATCATAACAAATCAATATTACAGCAAAATTTTTGTAGCAAATAACTATAGTAGGCATATACTTAGTAAACAAACTCAATTATATGAAAAATTTATTATCTTTTTAAAAAATTTGAAATAGTCTAGGCATAGCCTAGACTTGTTGGATAATAATTGGATAATTGGATAATTATTGGATTATAATAATCCAATTGTTGGATAATAATTAAACACCCATGTACCAACCACCCAGCCAGAGAAGTAAAACGTTTCTGAGTTAACTGATGTCCCTAATATATACTTCATAGAAAATCATCCCAGTTTATGTCCCCAGGGTTAAAAACTAGCCTGTGCTTGGTATTTATTATTCCCATGAACATTTTAATCCTCTTTCCATATTTTATGTATTCATGTACAATATCAAGTAATATTTTACATAATTTTTAACATTATAAATGGGTTTGCACTGTACCTATTCTCCTCCAGTTTGCTTTTTCTTTCAACACTAGTTTTGTAAAATGTATCTGTCCTGATACCTGTAGATACGAATATAACACAATTTATTTGTATACCGCACAGTAAAGGACAACTCAGAAAGTGTGAGTCGTCCACACCTGCACATTCCAAAGAAAGATTTGGCCTTTGTCCAGCTCCTGGGAGGAATCCTCTAAGCCCTTGGAGTGTCCTGCTTGCTAAGAGTGTCCTTGTTTACTGAGGGGCCTTGGGTGGTGCCAGGCAGTCTACGCCAACGAAGTGATTTATGGTGGAGAAACTGAACCATGCAACATCTGACCTGTGGAGGGGCTAGAGAGTAAGGTCAGCCTACGATCAGTCACATAAGCAGTCAGCCAAGCTTAGGTGACCAACCCCACTGCAAGAGAACGACTAGAAACTCATGCCTGTTGTCTCCTGGACTCTGCCTGATGTGTCCCTCTCTGTTGCTAATTTTAATCTCTACCCTTTCACTGTGATAAACCATAACCATGAGTATAACAGCTTTGCTGAACTTTGTGAGTTCTTCTAGCAAATCACTGAACCTGAGGGTGGTCAGGGGACCTCCAAATACATACACTCTCCTATTGGTTGACATTGTTTCCAATTTTTTGCTATCACATGCAATGCTTATGAAGAACATAACATATATTTTGTTCATGTGTAAGTGAAATTCCTGAGTCATAGGAATTGATTCTAAAATTGTGAATTGCTCTCCAAAGTAGTTGTACCATTTCACACTCCACCAACCTTATCTGAGAGTCCTCATCACTCTGACCCTCACCAACACTTGGTATAGCTAGACTTTTTAGTTTTTGGAAATCTAATGTTATGAGATTGTATTTCACTATTTTTAACTTGCATTCCCTTGATGATTAATGAGGCTGAGCACCTTTCTTTGTGATTTGAGATTTCCTTTCCTGTTAATTGCTTATTTATATCTTTTGCACATTCCTATTGTATCATCTTTTATTATTTATAAACATTCTATATGAATTTGGAAATAATTATTTAATGGTTAAGTATGGCAAATATATAGCTCTATGGCTTATCTTTTTACTTTATCAAAATTTGTAGATTCAATGTAGTATACTTTATCACTTTTTTTCTTTACGATTTATGCTTTTTTGTATCTTGTTTGATTTTTCCCTAGTTCGTTGTCATAAAGATAGCTCCTATATTTTCTCCTAAATGTTTTAAAAATTTTTGCTTTTTTACATTTATGTATTTTCTCTCTCTTGAATTTTGTTTGTGCATGATGTGAATAAGGAAACATTTTCTTTTTTTCCCATGTAATCAATCTTCCCCATAGCATTTTTGTATAAGCAGTATATTCTCCCCCTTTTTAAAAAAAAATGTTTCCTCTATTATAGACCAAGTTTCCATAAATGTATGGTCTCTTCCATTTACTGCTTGTCTAGTATACATTATTCTTTATCTATTCCTGCATGAATAGTATGCCTACTAATTAGTACAGCTGAATTTTTAAGCTTGATCTAACTACTAAAATCTTGGTATTTGGAAGATACCTCTTGTTTCTTCACAAACTGATTTTAATTTAAAGTCAACTTTTAAATTTTCTCAAAAACATTTGAGATTTTGAATAGATAGCATTGTGTATATATTTGTGCGCATATGTATGTATATATATATATATATATATATATATATATATATATATATATATATATATAAAATTATCCAAAGTGCACATATTGGCAATACTTAGTCTTCGTACACATGACATGGTGATTCCCTGTATTTCTATACTTCATTTTAATATACTTCCATAAAATGTTATCTATTTCTCCATGAAGATTTGCATATATTTTGTTACATGTATTCCTTAGATACCATATATGTTTTGGTTGCTACTGTAAATACTATTCAAAAAATATTTGACTGAATTCTAATGTTAATCACAAATTTTGTTGAATACTCATCAATTCTAAAAAAATTTCTCTCCATTGTCTAGTATTTTCTTTGTAGACAAATACACTATAAGTACATAATGACAAATTTGTTTTACATTTCTTTATTTTCTTTAAACTGAATTAAATTTGACTGAGATTCCATCCTACTAAACTGGTGGGAAATTGTACCTCAGTCATTACAGGTCATTACCCTGTCACACTCGCACACCCCGTGTTATTCGATGGCCCAGGATCTTATAGATAACCAAAGAGTCAGGGAACTCCATTAGTCAACACCTAAAGGTCCACACTAGCTACCACTGACACAATACTCTCCATGTCCCAAACCACAGAACACGGTCAGGTCTGGTGGCTTTGCTGCTTCTGTGCCATGCTTAAGGTACAGAAATCTTTGCCAATCCTGGGACCCCAGGTCCAACCTCCAGAGGCCCCATGTGTAGCCATCTCCTCTGAGATCTCTCTCAAACTGCTGCCACAGTTCCACATGGAGAGGCAGGGTGGGAGTTCTCACCGAGTGAGATTAGCCCTTTAAAAACAATCAAAGGTTCTTACCTATTTGAGTGGAACTAAATATACAAATTAAAATCTTAAATTACCTACCCATGTGCTAAAATCACCTTTAAACAGGTTGTTCTTCCTGTCAAGTTTCTAGTTAGTTGTCAGGGACTGGGTATTTATCTCTTGGCAGCCAGCTTTCCTTCTACCTCCCCGCCCCGTATGTACACATATCCTAGTAATCTGGCCAATTTGGCCTATTTAGCTCCAGCCTTATTCATCCACACATTTAATCTCTGCCTTTCTAAAACCTTTCTAAAGCAAAGAATGTAGCACTAACTTCTCTGATTTGCTTTCTTTCTCTCATCACCTCATTCAGTCAGCAAAGAACCCTTTTTAGGAATTTTCAATTAGAAAGAATTTCACTCTCACAATCATTTTTCCCAGCCAGGAGGACATTTACAACACAATCAGTAGGTACTAACCTGAAAGACCACACAGAATTCTGCAGGGCACTGGCCCATTTGTATGAGCCAAGGAAGGATCAGGAAGAGAGAGAAGGATCAAAGAAAGAGGCAAAGCCAAATGCAGAAGAATAGGTAGACATTCTGCCAGGCTAAGGAAACTGAGGGCAAGGGGACATTTCTAACAGAAGGACTTATCTGTGCAAAGGGACAGGGTTTTGATAGAATATAGCCCATATTTTCAAAATTTGGAAGAGTCATATACGTCTTTCAGCAAAAATCAAAAGAAAGGGGTAGGAACTTGGGCTAAAAATATTAGGATTAGACAATTATGTGTCTTTTAATTAATATTAAATAATATATGTCATCTTATAGGTGATTGGACCCACTGAAAATATTTGAGTGAAGAAAAGAGAAAGTGACATAATGTTTGTCTCTTTCTTAATTGAAAATGTGATGTTAATGACTGATGTCAGCTTAATACATTATCCCTTCTAAATTTTTGCATTTTTAAAGATATATCGGGCTTCCCTGGTGGCACAGTGGTTAAGAATCCACCTGCCAATGCAGAGGACATGGGTTCGAGCCCTGGTCTGGGAAGATCCCACATGCGCAGAGCAACTAGCCCCATGAGCCACAATTACTGAGCCTGCGCATCTGGAGCCTGTGCTCCGCAACGGGAGAGGCCGTGATAGTGAGAGGCCCGCGCACCGCGATGAGGAGTGGCCCCCACTTGCCGCAACTAGAGAAAAGCCCTCGCACAGAAACGAAGAGCCAACACAGCCAAAAATAAATAAATAAATAAATAAAATTAAAAGACATATCATTAGAGAAAATTAACACAAAGAGATACCACTACACTGCTATTAGAATGGCTAATATCTTTAAAAAAATGACAATACAAAATGCTGGCGAGGACGTGAGCAACAGGAACTCTCGTTCTTTGCTGCTAGGAGTAAAGAACGGTACAGCCACTTTGGAAGACAGTTTGGAAGTTTCTTACAAATTTAAACACAATCTTATTATGTGGTACAGCGGTCACATTCCTAGGTGTTTTCCCAAATGAGATAAAATCTAATATACACACAAAAATCTGCATATGAATGTTTATAGCATGTTTACTTGTAATAATCAAAAACTGGAAGTAACCAAGATGTCCTACAGTAGGTGGATGAAACTGTGGTATATCCATAGAATGGAATATAACTTAATCATAAAAAGAAATGAGCTAGCAGGCCATAGGACATGAAAGAAGCTTAAATGCATATTGCTAAATGAAAGAAATCAATCTGAAAAGCCTACATACTGTCTGATTCCAGCTACATGATATTCTGGAGAAGACAAAGCCAAAGAGTAAAAAGATCAGTAGTAGCCAGGGGTTAAGGGTTAGGGGTTGGGGAGAAAAAGATGGGATGAATAGGTGAAGCAGAAGGGATTTTTAGAGCAGTGAAATTATCTGTATGATATTGTAATCGTAGATAACAACACAATATATATTTGTTAAGACCTATAGAACTGCACAACAAAGAGTGAACCCTGATATAAGCCATGGGCTTTAGTTAATGATAATATATCAATATGGGTTAATCAGATATAACAAAATATACCACACTAATGCGAGATGTTAATAATAGGGGAAATTGAGGGGGGAGGTGTAACAAGAGGTATACGGGAACTCCGTACTATCTGCTCAATTTATATGCAAACCTAAAACTGTTCTAAAATATTAAGCCTATTAATTTAACTGAAAAGCATACGCGCGCACACACACACACACACACACACACACACACACTCACACACACATACACTGAGAGAACACAGCTGCATCTAAATCAATTAACTCTTCGAATTATCTACATGCACATTTCACTATTCTATACACATACAAGTATACATTGTGTTCCAGACACCATAAAAATTCTGAGATAAAAGCTTCATGAGGACAGGAGTCTCTGCCATTGGGATTTGTATCATTGAGGTATCCCAAGTGCCCACCACTGACAGGCCCTTTATAATTAATTAGTAATATAATTTTAAAATTAATGAATAAATTATTGGAAACATACAATAGAGAAGAGGATTTGCATAGTGATCAGAAAGAATCCCCAGTGAGTTTAGAAATAGGTTTTCAGTAAATCAACTGTATTAGCATCAAAGAAAGAAAAATGGAGGAGGGATGAGGCAGAGCCAAGCAGGGAGGCCCCACTGGTGAATGGGTTGTCCATAACGTTTCTGGAAATGAGTAGCATGATTGGGACTCTTGGAAAAGAACCTAAGAGATCTCTTCATCTGTTTAGTCAGGTGGGTGAACTCCAGGACATACACAGATTTGACCATTGTCACCATAGAAAATTTAATTTCCAAACAAGCTTACTTTGTCAATGGTCAAGATGGATATATTACTTAAATAGGAAATTTCTATTTTGATATTTCCATGGTAAGAGATTCTATCACATATGGGAAAGTGCCAAAAAAGGGATGAAGATAAGACTAGGAACAAGTAAACAAGAAAAGTTTCTGGGAATTTTTATGACTGTACTGACATTGGCTTGTCTGAATATAAGAAACTTTCTTTCTTATGATGCTCAAAACCCAGCTTAGAAGGATTGAATTGTAAATGAAGGAATGTTCATTTACACAAAAAGTACTAGAAGAAAACACATGAGAATTTTTATGCAAATAAAGCCCAGGAACAATAAAGGAAAAGTAAGATCAGTTGGCCCTATAAAATTTTAAATGTTTGGCTAAAACTGGCATAAAAATGTTAAGGCACAGTCACAAAAAAGATTTTCAATTTTAAACATTGGAGTAATATTCAGTAATCTAATAATAAACAAATAACAAAAGGAGAAAAAAGATAATTCATAGCAGAAGACAATCAAAGCCTTGATACAGCCTAAAAGTTTTCAGTCATTCTTGAACTGAAAAACAATGTTAATAGAGATCATGTTTTAAAATCTATTCGACAGGAAAAGATTTAAAATATTATTCAATTTCAATACAATTTAATTTCAATAAATTGATAGTATTCAATGATCCAGTTTTGTTAGGAATATGATAGGCTTTTACAAATGTTCTTAATGAAGACTAAATTGTTTCAACTTTTTTGAAGTTGATTAAGCAAGTTTACCAAAAATGATAGCAAGAAGTTATTACATGCTACACATTGCTAAAAGTGCTCTGTTTATTAACATTTGGTCTTTACAATGACTCTGTGAAGGTAGATACTGCTATTATCTCCCCATTTTACAGATGAGAAAAATGAGTCGTGGAGCAACCAGATAACTTACCAAGTAAAAAGTTCACATACCTAGGGTTTCCCTGGTGGTGCAGTGGTCGGGAGTCCGCCTGCTGATGCAGGGGATGTGGGTTCGTGCCCCGGTCCGGGAGGATCCCACATGCTGCCGAGCGGCTGGGCCCGGGAGCCATGGCCGCTGAGCCTGCGTGTCAGGAGCCTGTGCTCCGCAACGGGAGAGGCCACAACAGTGAGAGGCCCAAGTACCGTAAAAAAAAAAAAAAAGTTCACATACCTAGGAAGCAGAGATGCTGAAATTTAATCCCAGGTATCAGAGTTCATGGCCTTAACCATCACCTCATGGTGTTTCATATATTGTTTGAAAATGTACCTGGGATTTTGTTTTTATTCAGAGATGGTGAGGCTAACAGATCAGGAGAAAACTGCTGCTGAAAAGATAGTTTTTTACTCACAGTTCTCAAGTGGAGAGGGGATGCCATGCCATGCAGAGACGCTTGAGGAAGCACCAGGATCAGTCGAGAGACAGAAGGAGCGAGGGGAAAGCATGAGCAAGAGCCTTGATTGTGGTTTTTGCAGGAAGGAATGGGCAAGGCAGGGTAAGCAAGCTGAGCAGATGTAGGACTGGATAGTTTGAATAATTTCGGCAGGCTCTGGGCTATAAGATAACCAGGGCAGAGGAATGTTGCCTCCTGGAGTGTAAGAATCAGAGAGAGTTCAGAGTTCGGGCTTTGGATTGATTGATTTATATATTAAAGGTGTGTTTGCAGGCAAGTTGTTGCTATCTCTTGAAATTAGATAACTCTGGGAGGGGTAATTTCTCCAGGATCAGTTTGGCCCCAGATGCCAGAGCATCAAGATTACAGGAAATAAGAAAATACATTAATACCTATATGTATATTCTTTGACTCAGCAGTTTACCATCTAGAAATTTATATTGTAGAAATACACACACAAGCAGACATGTGTAAAAACAGATACAGCACTGCCAGCAATTGCTTAAATTTACTATTAGCAACTGTATATGATTCTGGTGTTTGTGGAGGCTAAGAGACTAAGAGAAAGAAGTTGGGGCTCTGGCACAGTATTGTTACAGGTATGGGTGTTTCTGAAGAGTTCTAATCACTAGCCAGAAGAGGGGGACAGTGGTTCTGAAACTTCAGCGGGCCTCAGAATCACCTAAATGGCTTGTTAAAACAAGATCCAGATCACTGATCTCTACCTCTAGAATTTCTGATTCAGAGGGTATGGGGTGGGTCCCTCATATGTGCATTATTAACAAGCTCCAAGTGATGCTGATGCTTCTGGTCTAGAGATGATGATCTGAAATTCACTGCCCAAGAGGAAGAGCTATTGAATGAGGACACAAATTTAAGACATTCTAACAGCTTAGCTCAACTGACCCTGACAAAGCAGCAACCAATCACACCTGTGAGACTGGGTGAGCAAAGCTTGCCACCAGAGGGCAGTGCTAGAGATCCTAGGCACCTCAATTTGGACAGAGCTGCTGTCCTAATTAGACCTGACTTAACTGGAAGACAAGTATTCAAAATAATTCACTTTTCATGTAAAGTTAAGTAATGATTCTTTAACACAGCTGTTTTCAGCAATTGGCTGCAAGATAAATATTGGAAGGTCAATCCTTAGGTCTGGAATGCTCAGACGGCCAAGTCACATATGGGTTACTGAGGACCCCAAAAGAGGCATTAAAAAACCTTACAGCTTAAAAGCCCGGATGCCAGGGATATTATTCTGCAAAAATGTGTTTTAGCTTCTCTGTGTGGTCTTTTCATTACCCATTTGGATTCATTCCTGTGGAACTTAACCCTAAGGAAGGTAGCACTAAATATTACCCTGCTTTGCTAGGGTAATACTATGAGAGTTGTGTTTTGAAATATATCACTTTCTCATGAAAAAGAATAGAAAATCCTTGCTTGAATCTTTGATCCAAATTTTAACCAAACTCATTCATGAGGTTGGATTTTAGTTATTTTACTTCCAGAATTGTGGACTAAATGTTGAAAAAAATACCAAATAGTAGTTACCTTACAATACTTTTTATTACCTCAAATAATAGTTTCTATGAGAAATTTTGTAAAGAGCTAATCTCAAAAATAGTGTAATCATATTGATTGAATTATAGAACAGTAAGGAACTGTGAGTTTTCTTTAACTGTTGCCATTCAAATGTAGCTTTTGTCATTCTAATTATTTTTAAAAGGTTAAAAGAGACAAAGGGAATATTATTAATATATGTTGTTTTATAAATAAATTCGAAGAGTTGAATCAAACTAACTCGGACAAAACACTAGAATTTTACTTAGAGTCAAATATTATTCCCAATGTGAAATACATTACAGAATAGAAAAATAAATGGTCTGGTGTTATCAAAAGCTAATATTTATTTTCTATTATTTAATGTTAAAGTCAGAAAATTGGTCCCCCAAACATGAGAAATTAGGAATCTTTTAGATACCTACATCACTTCTTTCTGCATACGACATGCTGTGTTGTTCGATTTTAGGAATAATCTAATTGCAGTGACCATTTCTTACATCACAGATTCTCACACTCGCTGTGACATGGTGGGAAGAGGGCGGTGATGGTTCACTAATACGGACAAAAAGGCAGACCAGTGAATAGGCAGGTGGACGGGTGGCATTTACAGATGAGCAACACGTTTTCCAACTATTAATAGCAAGGACTAATCATAGTTCATACATCCTTCTCACTCTTCTCAGCCTGGTAAAGAGCTTTGGCAGCAGAGGGCTGAGTCATTTTTATCAGCCTGTTGCCATAGGATTCTATTGTCCTGGAGACCCTTCTACCAGAGTCTGCAGCTCTGACAATAGCATCACTCACACTGGGAGCTCTCCCAGGGCAGGAGCTGAGGTGGGCCACTCATGACCTCTTTGCAAAATCAGAAAGTGTCATTTCTGCAGTGGTTAAGTGAGTTTTCTCTTTTCCATGAGTAAGCTATTTAGTTTGGTCATTTTTGCTTTTAACCTAATGCCATTAAGTGCTGTGTGTGTGTGTGTGTGTGTGTGTGTGCGCGCGCGCGCGCGCACGCACGTGCATGCCCACACACGCGTATTTTAAGTATAACTGACTTCTAATGCATCAATATGACAAATGAATTACTGTATTGACCCACCTCTTTTCTAAGCATACAATGTTAAGATTTACATGTTTAAGTCAAGGGCTATGCCATTCTGTCCTGCTCTGAAAAACCTAAACAACAACAAAAAAGCATAAAATATTCAACAAAATGTACCACCAATTAACACTGAAAACAATATTATATTTAAAATGCATGAAATATATGTATCTTATATGTGAGGATTGGGAGTAAATATATTTATTCAGGTAAAACTTCCATCAGATAGTGTTTCTCTGTTTATATTTCATAATTACTCAGAGCTCAGGATGAAATTTAGCTTTTACTTTCAATAAGGAAAATTTTTCTTAGCAAATTACTATCATAAGCTCAATGAGGTAATGTTTAAACTTCTTAAAAATGTACGTATTTTCAGACATGCTAGAACAATTTAGAAGCATTGGTTTACACTTACATAATTTATATGCTTATATCACTTTTATCTGCCTGATAAAATTTTACCTGTTGTTTGCTTAAAATTCTTCTACAATAATTCATTAACTTAATTGAAAAACTCATGTACAAAAAAGTCATTCAAGAGCATTGTTTTAGAATTTATGTTTTATACTAATTTGTGCAAGAATAAAAAATGGAGCAGAGTAATAAGGCTAAGATATCAATATTTTGTTTCTCTACAATTCTATGATACAAGGATACTTATATGAAAATTTAAATTTTTGATTCAATTAATATTTATAGAATGACTACTGTGTGCAAAAGGCATTGGTTGCCGAGACACAGACCAGTAAGTACCTATCTGCTATTCAAGCTCCACTTCTTCTGAATAGCAGAACCCGCTTTCTCTTGGGTGTGGGCACAGCACTGTGTCAAGCTGTGAAACTACATTTCCCAGCTTCCTTTTCAGATAAAGATGGCCACGTGACTGGCCAGTAGCAAGTAGCAGAAGCTGTAGGGTAAATCTGACTTGCCTGGAGGTTGGCCCTTCCATCCTTCTTTGGCTTATTGTCTGAAAAACAAATGTGAGGGCTGGAGCTCCAGGATAGAAGCCAGCATTCATAAGGTCAGAGGTGAACAAGAGAAGGACCTTGGGACAGTGGTGACAATGTTAGTGAGGTTTCTCCAGAGAAACAGAACCAACAGGATGTAAATATATATGTAAAGAGATTTATTATAAGGAATCAGCCTATGTGATTATGAAGTCCCAAGGTCTGCAGTCAGCAAGATGGAAACCCAGGAAAGTGGGTGTTTCAGTTTGAGTCTGAAGACTGGGAAAAAAACAACGACTCAGTTTGAAGGCTGTCAGGCAAAAGGTGTTCCCTCTTACTCAGCTTTTTGGTTCTATTCAGGCCTTCAGCTGACTGGATTTGGTACCCATAATAGGGAGAGCAATCTGCTCTACTCAGTCTACTGATTCAAACGTTAGCCTCATCCAGAAACACCCTCATAGGGACACTCAGAAAAATGTTTGATTAAATATCTAGGTACCCCGTGGTTCAGTCAAGCTGACACATAAAATTAACCATGGCAGTGACATTTGGCCATCACATACCTGCTTTGCAGAGTGAGCCTCCAAACTTCTTTCATGTGAAAGAATAAATCTCTACCTTATTTAACCTACCATTTTTTATATTATTATTTTTTAACATCTTTATTGGAGTATAATTGCTTTACAATGGTGTGTTAGTTTGTGCTTTATAACAAAGTGAATCAGCTATACATATACATATATCCCCATATCTCCTCCCTCTTGTGTCTCCATCCCACCCTCCCTATGCCACCCCTCTAGGTGGTCACAAAGCACCAAGCTGATCTCCTTGTGCTATGTGGCTGCTTCCCACTAGCTATCTATTTTACATTTGGTAGTGTATATATGTCCATGCCACTCTCTCACTTCGTCATATCTCTTAACAGCCAAATGCAATTTCTAACTGATATAATGACTATAGTCACATTTGAATATCTGGATTTCTCACAAGTATTTTATATGTTCAAACATGATTTTCACATGATAAACTCTCAGCAAATATGTTCTAATGTTGATAATCTAAAATCAGGACATAAAATCCTTTGTAAACTAATTTATATGACAATACACTATAAATGTAACCATATTAAAATTTATAAATATACTTTCTCGTTGAAAATTTTGTCGCATTTTTGTTTCTTTTATTTCCTTTCCATCCACTTCACCTGGCTAATTCAGATTCATCGTTCAGAATTCAGTTTATGTGTCAACCCTTCCAGAGAGTCTTCTAAGGGTTGGGTATCTCTCCCAAGTTCTCTTTAGCATAGTATACTTCCCTCTGTAATATAATACTTCCCTTGCTATATTCTATCATACTGATTACTCCGACAATCCATGAATCCTCTGAGGACTGGATTTAAGTTTTATGACAGTTTCTTTTCTTCTAAATAATTCGGATCTCAAGTGAGGAGGGCTGAGTTAATCCCAGTTCTGAATTCATTGCCAATTGTCACACATGGTCATCTTAAGACTACCCACCACCTAGTTGTACCTATTTACTCATTTACTTAATTCCTTAATTTCTACATAACACTCCAGTTCCTCTCTGCCATCGATAGGCAACAGTGTAATGTGATAGTGCACACTCTTGTATTTGTTTGCGTTCTTGTTCATTGTTTCCTATCTTATGTGCATTTTTTAAAATTTTTGTAAGTGGTACTGTGTTATATTCTAGGTTTTATTTGTTAATTAAACTTATCCTGTGTTTTGATTTGTTTGCTCAACAATATATTTTTAAGATCAATCCATGGTGCCACAAGTACACTCAAAATCGATTGCTTCTAACTGGTGCATAATGTTCTCTGGTATACAGCTGCCGCAATTTACCTATTTGTGCTCCCAAGACATTTACTGGTTGCTTCCAAATCTTCATCACCACAGTAATGCAGCAATAAGCATTCATTTACAAGTCCCCTTTAGATCTTGTGGGAATTTCTTTAGCATGTGTGGATAATATGTGTACATATACAATGAACATATATACACACATATATTTTGTATGTATATACATGTGTGTATAATGTATGTGTGTATATATACATATGTTAAATATATACATCTCTTAAGAGCTGAATTCCTGGCTCACAGGAAACTCACATTCTTATTTGACTAGGTAGTGCAAAAATACTCTTTCCAAAATGGCTTAATCTGTCAACACTCCTACCCGCAGCACATGAGAATATCAATACACTCACATCCTCCCCAACGTTTGGCATTACTTACTTCCCAAATTTTGCCATTCTAGCAATGTAAAATTATATTTCTGTTTTTACTTTGCATTTCTTGGATTAGTAATGTGTTTGAGAATCATTGTATATACTTAGTCTTTTGGTGGTTTCTCTTCTCTACATCACTGTCCATATTTCTATTAGGATTGTTGCATTTTTGTTGCTATTGATTATTTTCAGGAGTTTTTTGTGTATTGTACATATTAATCCATTCCCAGATTTAGGCATTTGAAATATATTCTTCCATTTTGCTATCTGTTCATTACATAGTCCCTTAAATTCCTCACAGAACAGAAATGCTTAATTTTGATGTAAAACTAATATTTTATCTCATGGTTTGTGATTTGTTTTATTTAAGAAGTTTTTCCCCACCCCATCTCTTAATCACAAAGATATTCTCCTATATTTTATTTTATTAACTTTCCAATTTTGTCTTTCACACTTAAAATATTTTAATCCACCCAGAGTCTACCATTGTATGTGGCAATAGATAGGGATCCTGTTTTATTTTTCTCCATATAGTGAATAATTTTCTCAACATCATCTACTAAACAGTTGGTCCCTTCCCCATTATTTATGATGCCCTCTTTTTTAAAAATATTTATTTATTTATTTATTTTTGGCTGCATCGGGTATTAGCCGCAGCACGGGGGATCTTTCGTTACGGCACACAGGCTCAGTAGTTGTGGTGCACAGGCTCTCTGGTTGTGGCGTGCAGGCTCAGTTGCCCCGCGGCATGTGGGATCTTAGTTCCCTGACCAGGGATCTAACCCATGTCCCCTGCGTTGGAAGGCGGATTCTTAACCACTGGACCACCAGGGAAATCCCTATGATGCCCTCTTTATCATATATGTATACACTAGCTTGTCTCTGAGGCTTTTGGGTATATTTCTTTTCTTTTTTACCTATTCTTATTCATCATATTGACTTCTATATCCTCAAAGCCTAGCCGAATGCCTAAAATTTTTTGTGGAATAAATGATGATAACATATTCATAACAAAGTCTTTTAACCAGTGTCCATTTAATGAACATAATTGTCAGATCAACCAGAGTTCTCTTTCCATTTCAAACATAGCCGGAAGCTCACAGTCTCTGAACACTCACAGTGGAGATTTTTCATTATTAAAAAGGCCCTAGCATTTATGTACCCACCAGTTAAAGTGTATGTTCATAAGAATTAGTTATTTTAGTTCCAAACTGTTTATGCCTACTATACTTACTACTGCAACTATATAATTTAAGTGTTACATAAATAAATGAAATAAGAGTACAAAGAGTTGTTTCAATAAGGACTATTTTGAAGGATTGCAATAAGGAGAATTATTAAAATAATTATTGCAAAACAGGTGTGGGCTAGGCAACTATGACTGACTGGGAGAAGGGGATGGAAATTATAAAGACACAAGAGGAATCCTACACTCAAAGGGCTTTAACTTCTTATCCATTGTGGAGAAATTGAAACTGGAAAACAGATGATGCCTTATGGGCATGGTCTTTAAAGGAAAGATGAATCGGAATTATAAACGGGTATCTATACTCAAAAAGAAAATGGGCCTTAATCAAAAGATTGATACAAGAATGTACATGTATATATTCACAGTGAAATAAAATGTATTCGTGTATCATTTTTATGATTCCCTGCTTCAACCAACTTTTTATCAACCAATTATGAGATCAGATAAGAGGTCTTCTATAAGGCAACCATGTAAAGATGATTACAAGTTCCAAATAAGCTGCACATTCAAAATCTGGGGACACATCTAGAAAAAATATTCTCTAGAAATGTATTTAAAATACTGAACTTTTGGGGCTTCCCTGGTGGCACAGTGGTTGAGAGTCCGCCTGCCGATGCAGGGGACGTGGGTTCGTGCCCCGGGCTGCGAAGATCCCGCATGCTGCAGAGCGGCTGGGCCCGCGAGCCATGGCCGCTGAGCCTGCATGTCCGCAACGGGAGAGGCCACAACAGTGAGAGGCCAGTGTATCGCAGAAAAACAAAAAACTGAACATTTTTCTCCTAGGTTATTAAAACTAGAGGTACTATGGTAAAGATTATTTCAGGATGGGGGCTGAGCACATACGTCTTTAAATGTTTTTAAAGAAACAGATCCACAACAACAGTTACAAACAGAAAGAATGCTACCAGCTCCTGGGAAATTTTGAGGAATTCCTGAAAGATAGGAAGCAGATGGAGTCAGACTGTCAGAGAAACAAAATTGGAGAAAACAACAGTCCAAAATACACAGTTGAGAAAATTACTGTTAAAAGCAATTTCACATATAAACGAAGCTCAGAGTCAACAAACAAGAGGACCTTAGAAAATAATCAGAGAAACTGAAGCACCAGGTTTTGAATAACTAGGCCGCTTTGACCCCTCTTATGCCCACTTATGCTAGGCAACAGGTAGTAGCCATGATTCCTCCAAATATCCTTCCTTTCACTCCCTCCAAAGAAAATCTAGGTCCTTAAACGTGAGTGATCTTCCAGGATATGGCTTTTAGCACTGTGATGGGAGTACAGAGAAAAACAGAGTAAAGCCTAATGAAACGTCACCTTCCATAAAGGAAACCAGAGAAAGAAAGAAACACGGAGAACAGTGGACTTCAGCTTCTTGCGCTAAAGCATAAATACAGGACTATTTGAAAGTGTGTATTTTTGGCATAAAAGACTCCCAGAATAAATATTGTACCTAGAGAAGTAGAGCAGTACCCCAACTAACTTAAGACTGTGGAATGAATAAGGAGCCCCCCACACTGTGGCAGACTACTTACTTATCCTCCCACACGAGTTCCAGAGAAAGCTACTTTAATCAGAACATATGTTCACAATTAAACATTGATTATCATGTGCAAATATGAACTATCAAGATTCACTAAGATTAGAGGAAAACCAGCACCACAAAATAGAGGCACCATATTCACCAAATAAAAGAACACTCGAAGTAACTGAGTTAAAATAACAAACAGAAGACAGCTTATATACAATATATAGGTATAATTTACATCCTCAGAGAGGTTTTAGTTGATATTGCATCCATAAAACAGTAACAGGATTCTATGAAAAAGAAACAATTAGAGATCTTAGAAAAACATGATCACAAAATTTAAAAAATAAAAACAACTCAATCAGTACGCTGAGTGGTATTCTGGACACAGAAGAAGATATAAGCTAGAATATCTCCCTAAGGGATACTCTTGGAATGTAGAGAGAAAGGACAAAGGGATGGAACACATGTAAAAAAATTTGAGAGATATTTACACTATGTCTAGCATTCTTTCCATTTTAATTTGATTATTATAGCCACCTGTTATGGTAGATTTAATTATTATCGTTCATCTTGCAGATGGGGAATCAGAAATCCATACACAGTGTAATGGAGGCAAGTCAGTGGCACTTCCCAGTCCAGAACTTGGGTCAAGTTTTTCCTCTCTTTGGCCCAAAATTGGGTGACTGTTGAGCTGGGATAACTGGGAAACACCTGTTTTAACCTATTATAATGCTGAGGACATCCACGAGGAGAGGATGAGTATGGCTGTATCCCAGACAAAGTCTAGAAGACTGAAGACCCAGAGAAGGCTGTTGGATTTGGCAACTGATAAACCTGGAGAAAGATTTCATCAGGGCTGTGGTTCTCAGAAGTCAATAGTATTGTATAATCAAACTACAGAATTCTAGTCTTCATCCCCAGAAATTATAATTCAGGTGGTGTGGGTGACTTCAGAATCTCCATTTTAACAGGCACCCCAAGTGATTCAGAAGCAAGTTCAAAAACTGAGAGGACAGAGTTGAAGATATAAAGAGACCAAGACAGGTAGAATTCCCGGGGCAGAGTACCAGAATGGAGAGAGAGCCCTGGAGATATATAGAAGATTCTCCTCAAGAGTTTAGCTAAGAACTGATCAGCACATGCCTGTGAGGAAATTGACCCTGGCTGGGGAAAGAACCATCAAAGCAGGGGGAACAATTTTTAGAGATTACACAAGACAGGAACAGTTTACATTCCCACCAGCTAGAGTGGAGAATTCCCACAATACATAGGGCGTTATGTATTGCCTGAATAGTGGAGCTAGATTAGTCCTAGCTCAAATGGCATTCTTGTCCCATCTAACAAATCAAAAAAAAAAAAAATCATGAAAGAATCAAAATGTTTCCAAATAACTTAGCTGAATCCCCAAAAAAGCTCAAGAATATTTAAAGAAATATTCCTTACTCAAAAAAGTAAACTCATTAAATAAAAAATTACCAGACTTGCAAAGAATCAGGAATTTCATGAGGAGAAAAATTAGTTAATGGAAACAGACTCAAAAATTACTCAGATGACAAAATTAGTAGGAAGGACATAAAAACCATTATATTATTATAACTATATTCTACATATTCAAAAAGGTAGAGGGAAGCATGAGAAAGTTAAAAGAGACATGGAAGATACAAAAAAGACACAAATAGAACTTCTGGAGATGAAAAATACAATGTCTGAAAGGTAGGATTAACAATGGATTAAATATTGTAGAAAAAAATAATGAACTTAAAGCTCTAAAAATATAAACTATCAAAAAATGAAGGGCTTCCCTGGGGGCGCAGTGGTTGAGAGCCCGCCGGCCGATGGAGGGGACACGCACGGGTTCGTGCCCCGGTCCGGGAAGATCCCGCATGCCGCGGAGCGGCTGGGCCCATGAGCCATGGCCGCTGAGCCTGCGCATCCGGAGCCTGTGCTCCGCAACGGGAGAGGCCACAACGGTGAGAGGCCCGCGTACCGCAAAAAAAAAAAAAAAAAAGAAAAAAAAAGAAAAATGGAGAGAAAGGAGACTAAAATAGTGAATAGAGCATCAGTAAACTGTGGACCAACTTTGAGCATTTATGTGTAATTGGAGTCCCTGGGCTGGGGGTGGGGTGGAGGGTGAAAATATATTTGAAGAATTAATGGATAAAAATTTCCCAAATTTAATGAAAATAATAAAACCACAGATCCAAAAATTCAATGAACCCAAGCACAAGAAACCTGAAAAAATTACACTAAGACCTAACATAATTAAATTGCTTATAACCTTAATAAAGAGGAAATCTTAACAGCAGCCAGGAAAAAAAAAAAAAAAAAAGACACATTACCTACCTACCAAGGAGCAAAGATAAGAATGACAGTAGATGTTTCATTGGAAACAAGGTAAACTAGGAGACAGTGGAGGAACATCTTTAAAGTACTGAAAAAAAAATAATGAGAAGGATGAAGATTTCCTCATCTTTGTGTCAGAACCCAGAACACAGTCTGGGTACAATAATTCTCTGATGGATGAACAACTATGTGACTCTTTTTCTCCAGTCAATAGTTGGCTTAAGGGGTATAATTGTGTTTTTAAAAATAAAACAATCAGAATCGGGAATAAAATTGTAAATTTAAGCACAATCTACCACTTTGTATAGTTTTGCAATGCTATTTTTATATGTAAGAACAACCTTCCAAAACCATTAATTTATGATCAAAGGAGGAAAAAAGTAGAAATGATGCATTGAAACAAGAAAATGTAACATTCTTTTAAACTCTTCTGCAAAACAGGGAGTGGTTAATGTCAAGGGAAAGTCCCCACTTCCACGCCGGCATTCTGCTAAATCCAGCCCTGCTTTAAGTACAGCTGGGTGAATTCTCTTCCATTTCCTCTCTATTCTTAATCCTCTTCACTGGGCCCCTCCTCCCATTAAAGTCACCAGAAAGCAGATGGATGTCCATGAAAGCAAATCCCCGGTGGGTTCCAAGGTCTCCAAAGTTGTTGTTAACCTGTCTCAGAGTCCAGATGGCAGGGTGCAAAATCTCACAAGCAACCCAGAGGCCCAGCAGTAGAGTTCAAGCCCCTATGAATAAACCATCTCCTCCACTCAGTACCCTGGCCCTGGGTACTGGGTAGCATTTGTCATTCACCTGAGTTCTGAGCAACTCATTATAAAGCTGCAGAAATTTCTAATGATAATATTCTTTATGAAGAGCCTGTATGCAACACTTGGGTCTTCTTGAGTGTGTGTCCATCTGTGCGAAGAATTCTAAACTTGCTCTTGCTAAAATCACCCTGACAGTGACAGAGCCTCCCACATGCCCCTCTATGAAAGGGTGCATTTGGTTCAATAATAATTAGCATCAATTATGGGAGAGTTCTTTGCAAGGACTGAGCCTGGCCTTCCCAGGCTGCAGGTGCAGAATTATCCCCGTGACCTTTTGTGCCATGATCAGTGATTGAGAAGAGCGGGAGCCGTCAGGAGAGAATCACAGCCTGTTTATCTTCCCTACGAATCTTTGTCTGGCCTCTGCTATTCATGTCAGCAGCAGCATTTTCCTCTTGGGAAAACTGCAGGACAGGCCGAGAAGCCTCATCTGCGTGCTTGCTTGCTTGCTGGAGCCTTGCGAACGGGCACCTGGTTTTATTTTCTGGGTATCTTTATGCTTATTCTCAAAGAAAGAAAATCCACTTTATTATCAGGAACAAAAACAGAATGGAAAGAACCCAGGTGGCTGGAGGCTGAGTGACAGGCAAGGACATCAGGAATAAGATGCCAGACAAGGACCCTGTGTTTCCAAATGGCAGTTTCTGGCTGCCAGTGCCCATGTGAAGCCTGCAGCAAGTTGGAGGGACACTATTTAAAGGTAGTCAAAACCTGGACCCCACTTCACTCACATGCTCTAAGCAATGCAGGTATTCCAAGATGCTACATGCAAGCCTGTCTTTTTTCCTCAATTGTTTTAGGTTACTGCTTCATATTCATAATAAAAGAATGAAAGAAAACTCAAAAAGCCACTGTGACCAGCTATTATTCCTCTGATGGACTGCTTTTAAGAATTCTATAGGATTGAATGCTTTTCTGGCTCTTTGCCATTTTGGGTGATAAATGGAACTCCTACTTAAGCACTTTTAAGTTTCCCCATTCTTCATGACACTTTCATGATCATTTTATACCATAGATGACCTGAGCCCTGTCTTCCCTCCCTGTAAGGTCCTGGAGGGCAGAGGCAGCACTGAATCCATGTTTGCCTCCCCCTCAGCTCTTCCTGACTGTGGCTGGCAGCTCACATACAGGAAGAGGAAGCACTCAGCAGCCAGAACGGGTACCAGTCAACTCCAGCCTGCTAAGCCTCAGATTCCAGCTGTGAAAATTGGAGCTAATTAGATCGACCTCACTTCCCATAGCTCGCTATTTGAAAGTCATCTTCTCAGTGACTTGCGTCATCAGAAATTTCAAACCCCTAACATTTCATATTGCCCTTCCTACTTTATTTGTTCCTTAATATTTATCACTGTCTAAAATGCTACTTAGCCCACTTAGTTATCTTCATTATTGTCCATCACCATGTTAGAATATAAGTGGCATGATGGCAGGGGGTTCTGACATTTTGTTTACTACTTTCTTCCCAGCAGGTAAGCAGTGTCTGGCAGATAGCAGACCCTTAATATATATTTGTTTAATTAATTAATTAAAGAACAGAAACACGTAAATTATTGGTATATCTCAAGCACTTACAAATCATCTACTTGAAAGTGACTTTTTTGAATGAATAAACCAAATAAAATTCAACAAAAATGTCTATGTATTTGTGAAAAGTTCTTTGACAGTTTGTTTATTAATGTTACAATACGTCTACTAGGGTTTTAGTACCCATATCTTAAAATAACCCAGAAACATACTATTCTTCCTAGTTCAAAGATACTCAGAGTGGCATTTGTAACACTTAATAGCATTAGAGAGAGGAGAAGGAAAACGAAGATTCTGATTAATGTACGAATTGTAAATATTACTCATTGATTTGTTTGCCAAAAGTGGTAGTAGATACACAGGTGGATGCAAGGGCTGAGCCAATTGTTTGATAACAACTTGTCTGTGAGGTCACAGCTTCCAACAATATTTAGGTTTGGTTATTTCAAACTCTCCAACTTTGCCCTATTTTCACTATATCTGCTGTCATCAGGATAATACTTCACATACCATGCCTGAAATATGTTGCTGGAGCATGTCTGGCAAAGTTCCTTCATGATCTGGTTTAAGACACCTGTAGGCAGAATAGTGGTCCCCTAAAATGTCCATATCCTAATCCTTGAAACCCAGGAACGTTACCTATATGGCCAAAGGAACTTTGCAGATGTGATTAAGTTAAGGACCTGGAGATGAGACAATTTTCCTGAATTATCCAGGTGGGCCCAATCTAATCACAGGGCTTTGATCAGAGGGAAAGGCAACAATGGAAGAGTGGTGAGAGAGATGTGAAGGTAGAGGAAGGGAGCCTCTAAAAGCTAGAAAAGTCTAAGAAACAAGTTCTCCCACAGCCTGGCTTGCACCTTGATTTTAACTCAGTTAAGACCCATGTCAGACTTCTGATTTACAGAACTGTAAGATAATAAATTTGCATTGTTTTAAGCTACTAAGTTTGTGATTATTTGTTATAGCAGCCATAAAAAACTAATACACTACCTGTTCTGCTGTTCTGGCCCCACATCCCATTTTCTTTTTTTTTAAGCACAAAATTATGTACTTATTTATGTTAATAGATCAGAGTTTTGTGGTGTTTTGTAAAGAGCAAGGTGACTAATAAGTGTTTCACTATGACTAACTGTGAGGACCATTAGGTTCAACCATGAGGTCAAGGTATTTTCTAAGAGACAAATGCATTAGTTAAGTAAACTTAATCAGAAAACAGTTTATTTTTTTTAAAAACTTCTACTTTTATTTTATATTGGAGTATAGTTGATTAACAGTGTGTTAATTTCAGGTGTACAGCAAAGTGATTCAGTTATACGTATACATGTATCTATTCTAATAGCTATACTGTCTACTCACCGCACCAAAAATGAAGCATTGGATCGAGAACAGAGACTTCCATACCTTTATTCTTACTGTTCCCTCCATTGGGTGTCATGCTCCCCCGTTTAAAATTCTCATCCACTATTCACGGCCCAGATTGGATCACCTCCGACTTCCAGGTCAAATGTGGTCACTCCTCTCTCACTCCTTCACTGAGTTCTTATACACTTGTGTATCAATGTTGTTCTCTTTGCCTTGTATCATATTTACTTTGTTCTCAATGGACAGGGCCTGTGTTTTTCATCTTTTTATCCCTTATAGCACCTAGCTCAGAATCAGACACACAATGCCCATTTGACATATTTTCAATGATTAACTAATTGCAGAATGAGAGGCTGTCTGTTTATTTCCTTCATCTTTAGAACGATTCATAGGGTATAGTTTTACTCAATTGTCATCTGGGCTTGGTAGAGAAACAGCCTTAGATGCACATTAAAAGATAGATGGTAAATAATACTCCCAGGTGTCAGGAAGTAAATGCAGTAGAAGATCCTGTAAGTGGGTGGAAATGCTTATAGAAAACAGCTTGAATGACTCTGAATTACCATAAAAAAAGAAAACAAAATACATAATGTAATCAAAGACTAAAAAATTGAATAAGTAATACACAGGCGGCTGTGTTACACAAATTAAAGAGAAAAGGGCAAGCTTCCAAAGGTAAAAATAAAGAGATAAAGAATCAGAAAATTTCTTACCAATGAGAATGAAAATAGACACTAAAAAGCACAAACCCCAAAGAAGGATGAGAACACTGACAAAACATGAAAATGGCAGGTGCCTTAGTTATTTACCAGGCTCAAAAAAATTCACTGTGCAAATAGAACACACTTATTTTTTTCTTTCATTCGACAAACATTATTTGTGTCCTGATATTTACAAAATATACTGATAATCATCTCTGGGGTTATGAAATTTAAAAATACTCTCCCTGCTCTCAAGGTGCTCATAGAACAATAAGGCTAGAGGGTAGTATATATGGAGTAGCTATGAACATGGAAAAGGGAATCACAGTTATAATCAATGGAAGTGCTTGAGTATCTATCAGTAATGTGTATTAGGATTGTTTGGGTTACAAATGATAGAAAACCTAACTCAAAATAGATTGAGGAAAGTGAGAATTTATTGACTTCTATAACTGACAAGCTCATGGGTAGAGCCAGCTGCATGCATAACTGGACTTAGGGCTCAGATAATATCAAAAGATCCTGATGTTTTCATCTCTGCTCTCTTCCAACGGCTTGCTTTGTTTTCAGCCTCCATAGAAGGCAAGATAGCTTCCATTTTCTCTCAATTTCATTTCCAATGTAACTGCAAGTATATTCTTCCCAAGAACTCCTGTCAAACGTTACTATATTGCATTGGCTCTGCTTAGGTCATGTGCACATCTTTGAACAAATTGTCATGGCCAGGGGAATGTGATGCTCTGATTGACCAGATATGAGCCATGTTCCCACCCTGATTCAGGTGAGCAATCAACTCTACCTGAAGTATAGGGACCGAGAAAGGGAGAGGAGGTGGTACCCAGATGAAATTCAGGGTGCAAGTATCAGCAGAAGGGAGAACAAATGCTCAGCAGTATAATAAAAGTAGATGTCCACAAAATGATGGAAGCAGAGAGAAAGAATAACTGAGGGGAATGGCGAATACAATGTCAAGAAAAAATTAGCAAATATAATCATTCCTGAGCTGAATCTTGGATGACAAGTAAAAGTAACCTAGATGAACGTGTTCCCTCCTCATCCCAGTGGTGAAAGGTAGGTAACAACTACTAGGTAAGATCATTAATATTAAGGTAACATAGTCTGCTTTCCCATGGGTTTTTCTTTAAGTGTAGATCAATGGCCAGACAACTATTTAGGTCTGAGGTGAAGAATACCAACAACTCCTAAAACTGACATGTGTTTCGGTCCATCCTAATGGGTCCCACATCGTGCTTCTGAGTTCCAGCTTGTCCTCACTCTCCCTTCTTTACATCCATCTTCCCTTCCTCACTGGCTGCTTTGTGGACTTCAAACTCGAGCATTTGTCTTACAGAGACTGTTTAACCAGCTCATTTACATATACTCTCCTAACGATTAGGAACAAGACAAAAATTCCCTTAACCCCTCTATCATTTAGCATTGTGTTAGAGGCACTGACCAATACAAACAAAAAAAGGATTTAGAAGTATGCAATTTTTTTAAAAATTTGTTTTTCAACATGCAAAGAATCAAACTACTTGTAGATATATGGTTATATGCTTGGAAAACCCAAGAAGACGTTACTCTAATTTACAAAAGCAACACAGAAGGAAAAAAAAACAAAAACCTAGGAATAAACTTAAGAAATGCTTAACACCTACATGAAGCAAAATTTAAAAAATTTTTAATTTTAAAGACCTCAAAGTGGACTTAAGCAAATAGAAAGACATACTGTGTGCTTGGATAGAACACCTTTGCAAAAATAAAGATACTGATTCCTCCAAAGTTGATTTCTAAATTTAATGTGATCCCAATAAAAATATCAACTTTTGCAGGGAGGGTATCAATAGATGAGATGATTTTAAAGTGTGCCTGGAAAATTAGACAAACTAGAGTTGCCAGCAAAACTCTGAAACAGAACAACCAGCAGAGATTAAACCAATTAAATATTTAAATAGATTATAAAGATTAATATTTTAAAAAGTTTCATACTGACATGTGGACAAAGAAAGACTAATGAGACAAGACAGGAAGTCCTGAAACAGACTCAAATACAAATGGTAATTCATTATGTAGTAAATGTAGCAAATCAGTAAATGATATTGGGATGGATCTGTCCTTCCCACTGCACATTGGGTTCAATTCCTAATGCATCAGGATTGGAATGTGAAAAACATTAAAGCACAAGAATATTAGAAGAAAACGTGGGGAAAAGCCTTCATAAAAAAGATAACGGACCTTCTAACTGACTTGAAATTATCCACAGGCCATAAAAGGAAATCTTTATAAATTTGACATAAAATTTTAAAAACTACTACTTTGCAAAAAAAGCAGCAAAATACAAACAAATGAACAAAAAGCTATATGCCATTCCATCGGAGACTAAGTGCTAATCTCCCAAATTTATAAAGGAAAAGATCAATAACCAAGTAGAAAAATGGTCAGAGTATAGTTCACAGTAAAGGAAAGACCATGGCTCTTAAACATCAAAAGCTGCTCAATGTCACTTGCAAAAAGAGAATTGAAGATTAAATCTACAATATATTATCATTTTTTCTTATCTATCAAAATGGAAAGTATTTAAAGTTTTGATTAGCACTTTTGGAGATGCTATCAGTGAACAGCCAACCTCATACATTACTGGTCGGATGTCCTTCGAGGACAAGTGGGCAATCATTATCCATATTACAAATGTGTGTGCTCTTAGTCACAGCAATATCACCTTCCAGAGCTATATTTGTGTAAGTGAAAATGCTAGGCCTCAAAAGTGACTTATTACAGAGTCTGTAATAGCCTAAGTTCAGCTACCACCCAAATGGCTGCCCAAAGCACACAGGTTATACTAATTAAGTTACTTCTAGTCAATTAAATACAATGCAGCTGTAAAATACAAATTGAAGCACACTTCTGTCATGCTGTGGATATTAGGTGAAAAATGAAAGCTACAGAACAATGGATAACATGGCTACCTTTTACATAAAGTAAGGAGGAAAATAAGGGCATATGATTATTTTTAAATGGCAAGCATTATGTGTCCTGTTTTTCCTTTTTTACTTATGCAACTCACATATGAATACATATTGGCAAAGTTTATTTTTTTTAAAGTACCTTAAATATGGGACTTCCCTGGTGGCGCAGTGGTTAAGAATCCACCTGCCAATGCAGGGGACACGGGTTTGAGCCCTGGTCCGGGAAGATCCCACACGCTGCGGAGCAGCTAGGCCCGTGCGCCACAACTACTGAGCCCATGTGCTGCAACTACTGAAGGCCGCACACCTAGAAGCCTGTGCTTCACAACAAGAGAAGACACGGCAATGAGAAGCCCGTGGACCGCAATGAAGAGTAGACCCTGCTCGCTGCAACTAGAGAAAGCCCGCACACAGCAACGAAGACCCAGTACAGCCAAAAAAAAAAAAAAAAGTATCTTAAATATTTTTTAAATACCCTAAGTATTACTATGAGCCATTAAGTATGTGTGTTCATTTTATAACCCCAACTTGCAGCTTCTTGTTGTGAACTTAACTATCTCCTGCTCTTTTCTACTTATATCATGGGGACACTAGCAGAACACTTTGTACGCATCAAAAAATAACAATATCAATACTACTAATACCAATTACAATGACAGCTCAAAGTTATAAAGTTCCTGCTATTTTTAATATTTTACATTTTGCAAGTGTAGCTCTTTTTAATTCTGAAAACAATCTTCTCATGAGTCTGTTGGCTGAGGGGCGAGTCAATCACGAAGTCACAGAAGTAGAGAAACTGCGGATTTGGGCAGTCAGTCCACCCCAGGGCCTGTGTCCTTCACCCCCATCACCCTTTGTCCTTGTCTCTTCCAAGGGCTCAAAAAACACGTGTGTTTGTTGTGTAAGAAAATGAATAAATAAGAATTTGCATTGCAAGGGTACAAAATTGAGAGGGTGTCACTCAATCATGTTCCCAGTCCTGGGGAGCTGTAGAAATGTCAACAATGAAAATGCAACCTTTCCTGAGAGAGCTTGTCAGTCAGAAACCTTTTGTTTGGAAGCAAACTGGCTGAGAACAAAAGGGAAATATGAGTTCACGTTATCTAAAAAGTTCAAGGGGGTGGATTAGACATGGCTAGATCCAGGGTCACAAATGATGTCATCACAACTAGCTCTCCTGCTGTCCCCCATATGCTCGTCCACATTCTCTCTGTTTCCATCTGTCTCAACTCTGCTTTTTCCTGGGTTGACTTTATTCTGTCTGACTTAACTATACTTGAGGACCACAAACCACTCTATAAAGTCTAACTTTGCTTTCCTCCATTCACTGTTTGGAGGTGAATTAGGCTTTCTTATGACTTTCTATGACATTTAATTTTATCTTTATAACTTGGAGCCACATGTTTGCAGACAGAAAATAACATGTCAGTGAATTTCTGCAGAGTAGTGCCAGAGAGGGCTGATAAAATAACAACAAAACGTTAGGTTCCATATAAGGAACAGAATATTTTAGGGTAATGCACATTTTTACTAAAACAGGGGGGAAAGAGGTCATTTTAAAAGCAAAGCCCATTTTTCTTAAGGAAATTTGTTTAAGTCATAACTTTTAAATGCCATACCAGCAGTTTCACCCTTTCATCTCATTTGTTGAGGCCACTGAAAAAGAAAATTGAAATATGCCAGCTACCATCAAAAGGAAAGGGGGAAGAGATGCTTGAATGGCATAAGCCTTGGTTGTCAGCTCAAAAGTTCCTCTCTCTGTGTTGCTATTTGTTTTCCTTCTTTGCTGTGAAAAAAAAAAAAATTACCAGTTTGAAAGCCAAACTGGAATAACTAGTGGAGAATAATTCCATATATTATCTTACTTTAAAATCAAGAGAGAAACCATTCAGGTATAAAGACTTGATTGTGAAAACTGGAAACTTCCTCCACTGAGACATTTATGGTGAAGCTTCTCCCCCAAGATGAAACCTCCATTGACCCAAACACATTTATCATGAATCCACTTGGATGAAATTTCTTTCTTTTATTCTCCTGTATATGCCTAGGACACTACCTCACAGAGTCTCTTTCCCACATGTAGGACAGGGGTTGGGGCCCAAGATAAAAACACAAAGTCAGTTAGAAGGAACCAAATCTGTAACTCAAGGAGGGACACTCATAAGGTGACCGACTGGTTGTGGTTTGCCTGGAACTTTCCCAGTTTTAGTTTTAAGAGTCCTATGTCCCAGGAACCCCCTTAGCAAACCATTCTATTTCTTTTGACTGTATTTTGTGTGACATTTGAGGCAGAGGTTAGAAATGGGTTGCATAAACCCCACATTAATACTTAACAATTATTTGCCTAAGTAGTAGCCATTGATGACTGTACGTTAATCTCTAAGGGCAAATTTTATACTGGGCCTCGGGAGTTCCAAAAAGACAACGTACAAGAACTCATTAAAATGGGTAAAAGTTAAACATGTCAATAAAATATTTAACATGCCCAATTAAAGGAACAAGAGATTATATAAAACACATAAAAAAGAAAGTTAAGTGTTAGCAACTGAGCGGTTTATTAGCTAAACTACAAAAATTGCATGATAGAGTTCTCTAATATTTTTCTAGAATTCCTGAACTTAAATGCTGAACTTAAATGCCATGGAGTAAATATAATGAGAACTCTGATAGTTTTTGTGTTAGAGAAGGCTCTGCAAACGAAAAAGCTCAACAGCTACACCGACTTCAAACTGTATTGTCTAAACCTCGCCATTAGGAAAAAGAACAGAGACAGTCTTGATAAGTCATGCTTTACTTCTTCTGGTGTGTTTGGCAGACAGAAATCTACTTCAACTCGAGAGCAAAGAGAGAGTGTTTGGAATGAAAGAAAGCTTTTGTAGGCTCTAGGGAACATGGAGAAGATGGTCCCTAGCACCAACCATCCATGTGCTCTCTGACATTTCCAATCTCTCTTGTAGTTTGGTTGTGGCCATGTGAATGAGGGCTTACTGAGAAGAATGTGAATAGAAGCTCAGCCTCAGGCAGCTAAGACAGAGGTGAATTCTCCTCGAACGCCTTGGCTGGAAGTGAAGAACTCTGAAATGGAAGCAGTCGCATCCCTGAGACATAGTTGGAGGGCCAACGAGTCACTAACGCCTGATCTGCAGCAGATTACAATGGGAGCAAGAAGTAAACTGTGCTCACTCAGTAGTGTTGTATTAAAGCACTGAAATTCTGGGGTTTCTGCTACTGACCTATAAAACTGCCTGTTGAAATGATGAAAGCTAAGGTTGTCCACTAAGCCCTTCTAAAATGTCCTCTTTGAAAGAAATCTTGACTCTCTAGACTACAAAGTATCAGGTGCGCATCTCATAGCATAATCAACTCAAGAATAGGTGCTATCAGCTCTTTTGTCCTTAAAAAAGTTATCGCTTGGAACACTGTATTTTCAGAATGGGGTGACTATGTTGTGTTGCCCAGTTTGTAGGGCAAGGACATTACAAGCTTTTTTTTTTGGTATGAGACAGCTAGTCTGGATTGCCACATGTTTTATGCTTTTTCCTTTCAGCTCCTCTTATCCTCTATTCTAGCCTTCACTTTTCTATTCAACATTACAGACTGTCATGTTGCATTCCAATGGATGTGCTGATTATTCATTCAAATGAATACAGTAGTAGTAAAACAGGAAGAAAATGTATGGCTTTAACAAAATGCTTTTTCTTGACTACAACTGTGTCCTGGATTATCCCCACAATATGCCACTGCAGCTGCAGTGCTGTGAAATGTAGATTCACGAAACATACAGTCAAGTTTGCGCTCCACTACTTAACTAGCTGTGTGACCTTGGGAATGTTACTTTACTTTAAACCTCAGTTTTTTGTCTACAAAATGGGAGTAATGATATCTACCTTACAGCTATAAATGAAATAGCTATAAGAGTGAAATAAGGATGGCAGAAGGGTGTAGTGCAATATCTGACACACAGTTAATGCTAAGTAAATACACAGTGAATGCTCATGAGTTTTTAAAAAAAGAAAGCATAAAAGAATTGAAGTTCGTATATTAATTGTAAGAGCTGTACACAGTAGTATGCTGATAAATATTAACAAATGGCTTTCCTGGGGTTGAAGGTGTAGATTTGTAGTGTTCACTTATTTCCATGGTCTAAACGTTCCTACCATGGCCACTGTCAAGCTACTAATGTGAGGTCATTGAATGTGGAGTTGAGAAGACAGTGCAGCAGCACATCATCATATAGTATTTCTGCCATATAGACATAATAGACACAAGTCACCTCAAGTGCACAGATAATGGTAAACTGTAGAAAAATAATTTCAAGGTGATGTTTTGAGTTTTTATTACCTTTTTTTAATATATACCTTTTTAATACCTTTTATTACCTTATTTTTACCTTTTTAAAAATAATTTATTAGATTTTAAGTTTATGGAATTTAATGTTTATAAACGTCTAGGTGTAACAACCAGCAATTGAAAATTCAACAATCAGCTCTTGTGAGCTGGTACAAGCCAGCTGCAGCACACACTGGATGTGTCTACTTAAGTTTGCTTAAGTTAACCCTTAGTAAACAACACGTAGAGTGCTCCACTCTGGGAGACTCAGTCTTGCCATGGTTGGAGGTCATCTGCCACAGTAGGGAAAATGAGCTGAATCCCAGCTCTAAGATGTGTTAGCCCTGGGGCTTTAGACAAATGCCTTAACTTTTCCAAACCACATTTTCTTCATCTTTAAATTGAGGGTTAGGGGGAAAAAATAATACCTAACTCGTAAAATTTTTATAAATCAAAGTAATTCATGTAAAGAACTTGACACGATGCCTAACACAACATATGAATTCAATAATGTTAGTACCACCTCCTTCCTTTTCTCCCTAAGCCTTTTTAGTCTTTACAATGTTTAGAGGAAAAATAAATTAACCAAGGGAACAAACAACAATAACCCCCTTGGGTGTGATAAAGAAAAGTCCTCGAACCAGGTAACTTCACCCAGATTGTGTTTTTGTGTGTCTTTGTTCTTCATACAAGAGCAGTAACTAGAATTACCTAGAATTGGTTGCTTCACAGGAGCAATTACTATTTAAATGAAGCAGACCTTATATCAAGTGCAGATAAAAAACCAACCTTCCCTGAATCTTTTTTGAAAGGACTGGGGTTTGCATTTGGGTCAAGTGGAATGTTGTATATGGGTTGTAGGTGTGTACGAGAAAAAAGAATCTTGAAAATGCTAACATGTCAAAAGAGAACACAGGACTCAAACTGAGAGCACCTTTTATAAATCCATTTCTGACTTTTACTAATTTCAAGTGTAAGACAATAGGTTGATATTTAACATACAAAATATTCCTAAATAAAGAAAAATTATGCAAGTGTATAAAATCACTATTAATTCAATATTAGACCCTTTTCTTTCTCATTAAAAAAAGCCTTACTATATATACAGCCATTAAAAATAATATGAAGTCATGACATACACTAATATCTACTGTACCTGCTACTTAAATATTACTAAGAATTTCTATTTAAAGAAGATCTCAGATGGATCCATGCCTTAGCCACAGGAACATGCTTAAAGAGTGGAAATAACTCTTACGGTTGACAATTTACCTTTATGTTTTGTTTTCACTCTAGCTGACGTAACCAACCAGATGTTATCCACAACCCCCCACTGCCAAATTACCTGGAAGCAAGTTGCAACCCACTTAACCCTACTCCCCCTTAAAGATATACCACCTGACACTGCCAGCTCCCAAACCAATACCAACAAATAGCATTAACTTTAATTAAATAATAAAAATATCATCACTGGAATACAGACATAGTTACTAAAATTTAACAACTAAATAGAAATTTATGATTCTATGTGATGTTTTTCAACGACTTCCCACTCCCTCTTTTTTCTAGCAACTTTTTGTTCTTTGGCCGTCCACTGGCTAGCACCAAAATTTAGGCCTGGGAAACTAGAAAAGGTAAGACCCTAAAGAGTCAATATTTCAAATTTTATCAGTAACTTTGTCCAGAAGATTTGATTTTAAAAAATGTTGTTCACAGCATTGGCTAAAACCAAGTGTTGGGCAGGTGAGTAGTTCCTCTGTAGCCTGTTACAATAGGTTTGGTTAAGGTAGGTTTAGTTTTTAACAAGTTTGCCTCTATCTGTGTCTCCAGGCCTACATCTGAAGCTTCAAACGTTTTCTGCACAAGGCCAAAGGGCAGTAAGTATTTTATGCTTTGTGGTAAAAAAATGGTCTCCATCTTAACTACTTAAGTCAAGGCAGCAGCAGACAAAATACAAATGAATGGTCGTGGCGGTATTTACAAAACCAGGCCATGGACAAGATTTGGCTAGTTGGCCATAGTCCCCCAACCCCTCACATGCTCCTTTCCTGCTTTATTTTTCTTCATAGCACTTAACACCATCTGCCATACTGTGAATTTGTTTGTTTATTTTATGTCTCCTCTAATTAGGATATAAGCTACATGAGGGCAGGCACATTGGCTCTTTTCTTTAGGCAGTATCTCCAGCACCTAGAACAATTCCTTGCGCATAATAAGCACTCAATATACAATTGTTGAACGAATGAATGAGTGAAGATGAAGATGCAGCCATGCAGGAGATCAGTGGCTGATAAGTCACTGTACATATGCACAAAGAGAACTAAAACACACAAGCCACTGCACATGTTGTGATGCCCCATCTCATTACACCAGGCAAACCTTTCCCAACACCACCATCTAAATTTCTTAATCACGAGAAATTTATCATGTAATTAGGATAACAGAAGGATTTCTTATGTTTCTACAACACTGTAATTTTTCAAAATGACCCTCAATATCTATTATTTCACTTCGTCTGGATAAAAGTCTTATAAGGAATCAGAGAAAATTGTTCGTATCCACATTTACTAATTAAAAAGACAAGACAAAGAGGTTAAATAACTTTCCAAGGGTCAGAGAATTAGTGAGTCCTGCACAGAACCAAGCGATCACTTTGCCCTGATGCATTTTTCTCCCCTCATACATCTGAGTCTCAGTATTCCAGGTTTCATGCTTCACAGGAAAAGGGAATATATTCGGGGGCTGCTGGGGGCTTGGGGGCAGGGAATGAAAAGAACTTTGTCTCCCCAGATACTTCTGCAAAGTTGTGGGAGAGAGCAAGACGATTAAATTCACCCATCCCTGAAAATAATAATCCTCTGGGCTTTAGTAAGAGAATTATTGGGTGCTAAATGACAATTTGCTAGTAAGAATGAAGAATTAAGGTACTGTTTACTGGGAAGGTAGTAAAAACTTTTTAAAATAATCAAACTTTGAAACTTCTATGACCTCCATTTCTCCAGAGGCTCTCCCACTGGGTTTTGGTAGGAGTACTCACAGTCTCAAAATGCGTCTGCATGTTCTTCCAGCTTCTTTCTTAATCAGGGGTTTGGGGAGCCAGTGTCTGTTTTCTTAGTGGCAAAGAGGCAGGCAGAGAGATTTCTGAATTCCTATTCTGAGGTCAACCATATCCTAAGGGAGAAATGGAACAACGGTTTTTTTTTTTTTCAGCATGACATTCTGATTTATGACATTTCGTGTGTTACAGCTTTGTTTCTTTTGGAGATAGCATCAATGTAAATTTCATATAAACACTCCTTATATCTTTCCAACTAATAGCTGAAACATGTAGCTTCTTAACACCTGAAATATAATTTACATATAAAAGCACATTTCAACAGCTTCTGGTTTCCATCTTGGGGATCTTCCATTCATTACCTCTAACAACATAGTCAGAAAAATCTTTAAAATCAGCAATCCACCAGTCAAAACCTCGTCATGGTATCCTAAAGACTAAATTCTCAGTTCAAAGTGCTTCACTAAGCACACAGGAAAGAAGCTGGAGCTGCCCCTGAGCCCAGCAGGAACACGATAGGGGGCATGGTGTGGAAGTGGTGAGTAAGCACAATGCCACAAGTCTGTCATTCCAGAAGCACTAACCAACGTTTTCAACCTTCTCTCTCATCACTCCCCTTCAGCTGAGCTTCCCTCCGGCTGCCAAACATATTCTGTGGTTTTGCTTCCCTTTTCTAAAAGGTTGCTCTTTTCCTATAATGCAGCCCCTCTACATACATACAAACAAGTAACTCTGCATACAAACAAGTTACCTTTTATTATTAGAGGGTGATAGATACCACTATAGAAGAATGTACATGAAACAGTGGTGGCACCCCATGTCGGGTGGGGTTGGGATGGGAATCGAATAGACTTCACAGAGTGGTTGTCACTGAGCTGGGTTTTTTTCAAAGATGACAGGAATGGTCCCCATAGATGGGGAGGAAAGGACAATGCAGACAGAGGAAGAAATTTAAGTACCCGAGGGCCCTACCGGAGTTCTACTTCTTAACTACCCCAGTCTCTCCTGCCTCAAACCTCAGGGCACAGTTTGGTCTTTAGCTGTCCATTTAGTGCTTCTTGTTACTTCCTAATACTTAAATCTCCCTCTTTTAACTCCAAGGCGAGGCTAAGGATCTGAATTTCTTTGAATCCTTCAAAAGTGCATTCCACATAGTGAAGGAAGGATTAAATACACTTGATGCATAAAACTAATGGTTAACTTTCTCTCTAT
>NW_006779398.1:571695-589616 GCF_000442215.2 Lipotes vexillifer | reverse complement strand
TTTTTACGGTATGCGGGCCTCTCACTGTTGTGGCCTCTCCCGTTGTGGAACACAGGCTCCAGACGCGCAGGCCCAGCGGCCATGGCTCATGGGCCCTGCCGCTCCGCGGCATGTGGGATCCTCCCGGACTGGGGCACGAACCCGTGTCCCCTGCATCAGCAGGCGGACTCTCAACCAGTGCGCCACCAGGGAAGCCCTCTATATTCTTTATATCCTTGGAGTTCTTTGAGTTTGTAGTTGTCCGTGATAAAATCCAAACTCTTTAGCGTGACCTACAAAGTCCAGTCTGTCCTAGAGCTACCTAGTCCTTTAGCCTCATTCTCCACCGTCCTCAGTGCTGCTCCCTCCCCCATTCACGTTATAGCCCCACAGATACACACACATCGCTTAGGTCACCACAGTGAACTACCTGACATTCATCAAGTTTGTCTTGTTTTGCTTCACATATTCCTAAAATGTCACTTCTTCCCTCCGTCTGCATTGCCCTTTCCTCCCTAATCTGTGGGGATCATCCCTCTTTTCAACCTTGAGAACTCAGTTCAGTGACGACTGCCCTGTGAAATCCCCTCCATCCCCTCCCCCAGCCTCAGCCCACATGGGGTGCCACAGGACCGCATACATTCTGTAACGTATCTATCACATTCTAACCGGACAAGTTACTTGTTTGCATGTCTCTCTCTCCTACTAGACAATGAGATTCTTGATGCCCATGTCTTAGTCATCATCATTGGTCAGAAGTGTTTAATAAATGTATTAAACATGTACATACAATGTACAGAGAATTGTATGAAGCTCTGAAGGGAGTAAAAAAAATTACAAATGCAGAAGCAAGTGCCCTCTCCCTTGGGGAATTTAAAAACTATTTAGGTGGGTTAGGCATGCATACGTTAAGAATACTTATAAACAACTTGTATATCAGTCAGGGTCCTATCAGGAGATAGACATCAGATCAGTACTTTGAATAGAAAAAAAGTAATATAAGTAATTATTAATTCATAAAAGCAGGTTAACCACTAAAAGGACTAAAAGAGAACTCTAAGCAGTCCAGAATTCCCATGTGCAAAAAAGCAGCTACTACCTCCTGGCTGAGGGAAAGTGGATAATAAAGGGATCCAAAGCGGAGATTCAGATCTCTTCAAAGAGGGCGTGGTCTGAGAGTTCGACTAAAGCTACCACAGATGTGGCCCACAAGAGAAACAGCCCCTAGTTGATGAAAGTGTGTGCTGGGAATGTAGCTGGAACTTCCGGACTTCCACACTGAATAACAAATGGAGGACTGGAACCACGAGGGAAGTATCAGCCTGACACTGTCACCTTGAAGTATCCCTCTAGTGCCCTCTATTGGCAAAGCCTAGCATCGTGCCAGCGGCAAAGGAAAAATGTTTACAGGGTCCAGTTTATTTTCACCAAGCAGGGCAGCGAAGGGTGGATTTGAAGCTGAAAGACAATAAACTGACCACTGAAACAAGCTTTAATGCAAAATTAAAGAAGGGAAATTAATATATAATATAGAATTAATATAACAGAGAAGTGCTAAGGGCAGTTAATCCATCATATTTCATTTCTAAAAGAAAACTGTACATGTCTTTTTTATTCTTTTTTTATAAACCAACAAAAATTTTAAGAGAGAACCTTGCAAAGGTAATACAGCTTGGGTTCAGTTGATTACAGGATTTTTAAATCCCAGGAGTTAAACACATTGCTTTTTCTTTTTTCTCTTTTAAATTCTAATAAAAGGCAGGTTTATGTAACCTGACATGGAGAGTTTGGAGTGTTTGAAATATTATCAGAATCGTCCCAGACAACCTTAACCAGAACCTGCAACAGAAAATATTTTTCACACAACAGAGTAACTTCTTTCCTCTACTGCTCTTCAGAGTAGTAAGAGATGATATAGAAGGCTAAAAAACAACCATGGGAAATAGAAACACCGAAATCTGTTTAATTTTTGTAAGCTAAACAACAATAATTTCATATAATAGAATGAACGGACAAAATACATTTATGTCATAAGAAGAGAGCAATCAAACTTACCTATTAGACACTGGGTACAGGACAGAGACAGAGGACCAGAGAGTCACAACTTGAGCTCATTCCCCTGAAACCTGGGCAGCAACACCTGTGCCTGCCCAGTATCTGTACTCCTTTGCCTAAATTGTTCCATTACCAACATGGATTCAGATATTGTGAATGCAGTTCCGCATAGAGAGTGTTTCACTTTTAGGATACATAATCTAGAATCACGAAAGCCGTCATGAAGATAGGCATTGCATTCTAGAGTTTGGAAGATGGGAAGAAAGCTGAGAAATCTGCTGAACGACAGATTGAAAAAGCTTTCTTAATGCAACTCATAGTGAGTACCAAAGTCTCTTAAACACATAAACGTAAAAATATTGTCAGACAGATATTCGTTTCCAAGTGATACGGTAGTATTTGAGACCTGACAGGGCTATGAGGCTCTGGACATCAGAGCACTGGCATTGTGGACCTCAACTTCTGGTTGTATTTTTCTGCACTGACTTTGGCAGCAAGGGACATAACTATCTGTGACGTGGCTTCGCCTGGTTAACTGGTCTCTTCAGTTTAAAATCAACACCACACATCCTTAGTGTGTTCTGCCTTCCTTATCTCCTCAACATCTGAAGATTTCGTTCTTTGATTTGGCTTGGATGACCTCCAGACACAGACCACTGGATTTTACTAAGAAATCAGGCAGAACCCACTGGAAATGCTTATTATTTTCTGGCAGAAAGGCACCCATGATGCATTGCTTCCTCTCACCGAGCTAATTAATTACAGTACGTATGCCATAGGACTCATCTTGAAAGGACAGGTCACTGAAAGAAAGTTGTTCTTTCCCTTTGGGGAGCATCTGGGAGTAATATTCCCACATGTCAAATCTGTTAGCTCCTGTCTCAACCACACCAAGACACCTGGCCGCCAGATTCACACAGCAGCTTGCTGAATCCCATCAGTTCATAAACAGCAGAGAGGGTCTCTGGATTGGGGTGGCCCAAGAGTAGAATGCTTACCAGAGAAAATATCACATTCTATCCTTTCTCACTGAACAATGATTATCAGAGAAGGTTGAGCAGCCAATCCTTTGTATTTTTCTTAGTGTCTGGTAAACACCCATCTGATCCCAAACCAATTTGTTGAGCATCTATTGCAAAAGTGAACTCAGACCATATTTCTTAAGTACTCATCAGACATTCATGGGCACCCAGATATGTTTTTATTCAGGTAAATACAGGCAACCTTAGTCATCGCTGAGCATTTTTGATAAGATTCATTACATGACTTAGGAAGGATTGTTTATATCCTTAGAAAATGTGCTGGAGACTTTTCTAGGGAGGTTCAGGTACTTCAGCTGTTTCCCAAGAATGCATTGTGGTTTAAATTCAAACCAGACTGCACTCATCAACACATGTTTCTTTGATGAATTATTATTTATGTGAACTGACAAAGCAGTGTGATTTTTCCATCAGTCATCAAATCTGCCCTTTCACAGTTGGCAATAAATGTTTATTTTCTTCAGTAAGAATGATCTAAATATGCTTGCAACCTGCTGTTTGTTATGATGTTTTTATAACAATGGTAACTTCTTTAAAAAACAAAGTCTGACTCAAACATTACACAGCTCTTCACCGGGTTCAAAACTAGGGAAGTCACATTTTTGCAATTTTACTCCTATGATACTCACCAAGTACCTAATGATGTTAGATTGCTTTATCTCAACAGCTACTCAAGGCTCAAACACACTAAAGGAAATGAAAGAAGATAAGAAAAGAGAATATCCTGGCCATTGATGGAAACAAGATGCAATAGATCAGCTCTCAATGAACATGACTGTACGTTAAACCTGTGGAATATCAGGCAGATGTCTACAAAGTCTCCTTAGAGGGGCAATAATGAAAAAACGTTGATGAACACTGACATAAGCTTCTCTCAAATTATAAATACTACAACACCGGTTGCTATCACATCTTTTCACAATTAAAAACCCCTCAATGTTTCCCTATTACAGATAATTCCTTATTAAATTGAAGAACAAACTCATCGGTCTAACATCCAAGGTTCCCTATGCTCTCGAAACAATCTTCCTCTTTAGCTTTCTTTTAAAGTCCCATCTTATAACCCTCCTGTTTAAGAAAACTAACCTCATTTCTTTTTTTTTTTTTTTTTTTTTTTTTTTTTTGCGGTACACGGGCCTCTCACTGTTGTGGCCTCTCCCGTTACGGAGCACAGGCTCCGGACGCGCAGGCTCAGCGGCCATGGCTCACGGGCCCAGCCGCTCCGCGGCATGTGGGATCTTCCCGGACCGGGGCACGAACCCGTGGCCCCTGCATCAGCAGGCAGACTCTCAACCACTGCGCCACCAGGGAAGCCCACCTCATCATTTCTTAATCACACCCCAAATTTCCTCATCCCCTGTGCCTTTGTTTACACTGGTCCTTCCATCTGAGAACGAGCTCACTTTTTAACTCCCTCTTCCACTCCTTTCTAATTTTATCTTTCAAGGCCTGGTTCAAATACCTCTTCTTCTTCAAGGTTCCCCATGCTCACAAGAGTAATCCAGGAGATCATCCTCCTCTTTGAACATCTAACCGGTCAGTAGCGCTTGCTTTCACTTTACCTGGAATTAAAGTTATTTAGGGCTCTCACATCTACCAGTTAAGTTGCTTGAGAAAAAGAATTGAGTTTCACAGAGCTCTGCAACAGCCTGATAGTCTAACATAGTACTCTGAACATCTTAAACATTCGATTTTATCAACTGAAAGAAAAACAAAATTATCCTTCAATGCTTTTTTTTTAGAAGAAAATATCCTTTTTGTCACAGCCTGATCCCTGGGTCAATACAGGGGTCAGTCTGAGTCCTTAGTGAACTCTTGCTTTCTCATAAGTGGTGACAACCACAGACTATCAGTTTGGGGAAACTCAACAGATCCCTCTTCAGGCACTGATTGCCTCGGAAAGATTCCTCTTACCTTTTTAATTAATATTATTAGTTATGTTATTACGGGTATCTAAAGTAATATACAAGTGGCTCTGTCCCAATGAGATAGGCACTTATACTTGTCCATACCCTCTTGGTTATCCAGGTGTTTTCGATTTTTTCCAGTACCAGAGTGGCTTGTGTTAAATCTGAAAAGACAGATGCCTTAGCAAATGCTAATAGACTCCTTAACGCATGGATGATGACAGTAGGGTAATGATTTCTTGAGTTCCTTTGATTAGTGATATTCTCCTGAATAGTTAAAGTTAAGGGGCTAGCATTCCAGGGAAGCTTTCTTGCAACAGATAAAGTAAACATCAAGCACATTCTGCATGCTGAATCAGTTGGGAGTAGTTGGTCAATTACTCAGAAGAAAGAAATACTTCTTTCTGATGTTTAAAAAGTCTAAAGCTTAGTTAAGGAAAAAAAATATCACTTAAAGAAAGTCTTGTCTGGAATATGAACTTATATCTATCTGATTTTAGAGATGGTCAACTTTGATATGAACTTACATCTATCTGATTTTAGAGATGGTCAACTTTGATCATGCTGTCCACACATAACCCTCTTCTACCAATGTCCTCAGCATTCTGTCACTCTTTTCCTCCAAAAGGCTTCCCTTGTTGGTCAAATGTAAAAGTATGTACTCTGTCAGTGGGGAAAGCACAAAGGACATGAATGGGCCCCAAATACTAGCCATAAAAAAGAATGAAATAATGCCATGTGCAGCAACAGGGATGGACCTAGGGATTATAATATGAAGTGAAGTGTATTAGGTGAAGTCAGACAGAGAAAGACAAATATCATATGATGTCACTTATATGTGGAATCTAAAAAAAAAATGATACAAATGAACTTATTTTAAAAACAGAAATAGACTCAAAGACATAGAAAACAAACTTACGTTTACCAGAGGGGATTGGATAGGGGGAGGGAGGAGAGATAAATTAGGAGTTGGGGATTAATATATACACACTACTATATACAAAATAGGTAAACAAGGACCTACTGTATAGCATAGGGAATTATATATCTTATAATAACCTATAAGAGAAAAGAATCTGAGGGCTTCCCTGGTGGCGCAGTGGTTGAGAGTCCGCCTGCCGTTGCAGGGGACACGGGTTCGTGCCCCGGTCTGGGAAGATCCCACATGCCGCGGAGCAGCTGGGCCCGTGAGCCATGGCCGCTGAGCCTGCGTGTCCGGAGCCTGTGCTCCGCAACGGGAGAGGCCACAACAGTGAGAGGCCCGCGTACCCCAAAAAAAAAAAAAAAAAAAAAAGAGAAAAGAATCTGAAAAAGAATATATGTATATATAGATATGAATAACTGAATCATTTTGCTGTACACTTGAAATTAACATGTTATAAACTAACGTCAATTAAAAATAAAGAATAGGACATCAAGATGAGACCTTCTGCTATCATGGTTTAATTGGATCCATCCCTTTTTCATGTAGCTGATCATACCAATATTTATTTTCAAAGTTCTTTTCATCCTTGATGTAATTTTTCCAGTTATAATTTATTTATAGCATTCACAAACTATTTCTAAAATTACACTGTATTGAAATATATAATTAACGACACAAACTTATTCACTCACTACACCCATCGTGCATTTTTGTGTCTTGATTACAGTCTTCTAGGAAAAACAAAAAACAAAAAACTTTGTGGAGGGTGATATATGAAATCTCCCCTCCCCCCATAAACTGCCTTTGTTCTTCACTGTTGGAATAAGATTCCCTTCCGGTTTCCTGTGGTAGGGGAAAAAATGAGATAAAATGCATGGTGGCGTTTCTGTTAACTGTATTAGCTCATCAGCCCCATTGCTGTTTCACAGATTCATACTTGCAAAAGGATGTGATGAATTATCTACTCCTAATGCCTTCAAGAATCTCCTAGAAACAGTCAGAAACTTGAGACTGAGGAAGATGAAAGCAGCAAGAAGAACTTGACATTTATATGAAAGCCATCTTCTTTCATGTCCAATTAGCAACAAAACAGGGGGTACAAGATTTCTATCTCTGTAGACACACACAGTTACTCTTTATTTGCTTACTTTGTGCAAAACATAGCACATGGTATGCCTCTGTGCTTAACATTTTCAGCCTCTCATTATCTAGAATTGAAACAAGAATGTAAGAGTTCAGAGGATTAGTTCCCTCCCAGCTCTCTCCAATGATACTCGATTACCTGGAGCAACTGCAAAAAATCTGAACAGATCTTACTATAAAATCTACTTCTATTATATACCTATTCACACATACATATATTATATATATCCTCTCTCTATATATAGATAGTTGCATATGATTTATGCCTAAATTAAAGATAATTCTCAGGTAAACAAAATAGCTACCAGATTACTCCATTTACTGACTACTCTAAAAAGCAGAATTTGACTTCTAATAATTTTCTTTATATTTAAATTATATTTTACTATAAAGTTTATGGTATTTTCGTTTCAACAATGGAAAATCTGTGTAAGTGAGGATTTCTGGTTTTACCCAACAGAACATAGAAAACTGCCACATACTAAACAGAGGGGCTGGGAAAACAGCTGGTTTGTTCATTTGTTTGTCTGTTCTTTGCCTCACCTCTGTCCACAGACAATTTGAATAGAATTACAAAAATAAAAACAATAAAAAAGATGAAAGGAAATATAACTAAGAATAGATACTTAGGGCCAAACTTGGATAAATATCACAAATATGGGAGCTCTAAGGGCTTATATATTTCCATGATCTAACCTTAATTCCTTGTAGGTTTTTGTTTTGGTTTTTGTTTGTTTTTGCAGTGGAAGCAACGAGAAATAAAATGAGTTACATAATCTTTTTGGTAGTAATGAAGAAAATATTGATGTACACTTCTCAACACCTCAATTTTGAAAGAAGTTTGCCCTCTGAGAGTTAGTAAAATTCATAACAATCATGAGATCTGCCAGCTATGAGAGATACAGTTATATAAATTTTACATATACATAGATATAAATACACAGACACAAGACTTGGAAATATCCAAACTAAGGTTAAACAGAAACTTAACATCATGAGGCAAATCATGATGTTATTGGGTATATTAAGAGCAATATATATATATATATATATATATTCCTAACGATATATGTTTTGTTCATCTGGGAAAACCACTATATGACTAGAAAGGGGATGTTCCTCCCATACCAACTTAAGAAAAAGCTAAAGCCACAGAAGCTGGCACAGTTTTATCCAGCACCACCCTGGAAAGAGAAAAATTTGGCCTTGAACTACAAAGAAATGAATGGTTTTTTGACCAGGATAATGCACCAGGCCCTAAGCCCTGAAAGAAACTTCTCTTGAAATTGTCCATCTCTCTTGGTTCTGCTTCTTATGTTTTTTCAGCAAACATAAAGATGGCAGGAAAAGCAGACCTCACATGGAAGACAATGGCATTCCACATTAAGAATCTGACTCTTAGAAGTTTGAGCAGAGTGAATTGACCTCACTGGGTCTGATCAAATCTCGAACACTGACAACTCAGTGAGAATTTCAGTAGAAAGCCATCTTGGCTTCTCCCAGGGACCCTCAACATCATCCTTCCCCTCCACAAATATTCTTACCATTAGAGAGAAAGAAACAAATCACTTCCTCCAAGGAAAAAAACTTCCTGGTGCTAATTCTGAACAATTTTTCAGGTAAGATTTTGCATGTGTATTCTGGCTGAAGCAGTAGATGTCACCCAGAAACACAGTCAGATGGCAAGTAGTTTCACTGTTTTGATAAAGTTCTGATAAAAACTTGAAAGCCTGGGGAATAATGATTCTTAATGTGGTCAAGATAATGTGGTCTGAGTGGTACAGACTGAAAATGAAAATGAAATGAAAACAGCTTTTCAGTGATCCGGGCTGATGCATGCATGGAACTTTGAGGACCCTGGGAATCACCTTCCAACAACCCTCCAAAGGGTCACTTCCTCAGCAGGGCTTTGGAGAAAGGGGCTGGAGGCAACCCAATTTCATGCTCTGTGGAGAGCGCAGAGTCTGGAGGGAGAATGTCGAGTCTAGAGGGAGGGTCTGAGGCCCATGTCCTGAGTGGATTGGCTGAAAGAGCATCCTACACTTTAGAATTTGGAGAAGGGGCAATTATTCAGTTTCAGATCCTTGTGTGGAAATAAAGAAGCCTAACCAGGACCCCTGCCTCAAAGGAGAACCGTTCAACTGCCTCTACTAAAAAGATAACTGATAGGAAACTGAGGATTTTCTTTCCTCAACCGTCTTTAGTCTTTAGCCTGTTCTAGCAAATAAGCAATGGATGACTCAGCTCCTGAAGATCTCTACCAAAATGGGTTTTACCTGGAAATTTGTCAAAGCAGAAATTACCACATAAGTAGCCCAGGCCCCCATTTCTTTGTGCCTATGGAGACACAGCCAGGACACATGGTCATGGGGCATCCGTGTATATGTTAGAAGAATAAAAGGTATTTATTTAGTTGAATATTGTAAATCTATATTAAAATGACTCTTTGTTAGGACTGTGTTTTATTCACCGATTTCATCAAGCATCTCGCCAGTTACTATGAGCAAGTCACATTTCACTAAAATGACAGTGGTCATTATAAATTAATACCAAACTCTTCCACGTTTGTTGCTCATACTCTTTACTTGATGCCCTTTGTTCAGCAGATATGTGGTTGCTCATGAGGAATTTAACAATCTGAACTCGGGCTTCCCTGGTGGCACAGTGGTTGAGAGTCCGCCTGCCGATGCAGGGGACACGGGTTCGTGCCCCGGTCCGGGAAGATTCCACGTGCTGCGGAGCGGCCGGGCCCATGAGCCATGGCCGCTGAGCCTGAGCGTCCCGAGCCTGTGCTCCGTAACGGGAGAGGCCACAACAGTGGGACGCCCGCGTACCGCAAAAAGAAAAAAAAAAAAAAAAAAAAACCCAAAACAAACAACCTGAACTTTATTAGAAATAAGAAAATAATTTTAAATTATTATTTTTATGATATCATTAAGACATACTTATTATAAATACATATAAAATGCAGGTAAGAATAAAATTTTAAATCACCCATAATTGCAACACCCAGAAAAACAATTTGGTGTGTAACTTTATTCTCCAATTACATTAAAAAAAAAATTTATAATACATATCAAGAAAGAAAAGAGAAACCCTATTGGTTTAAACTAGTGTTTAAGAGCAACCCTCAAAGCTGATTGTTGATATTTACTAGCAAAGTGACTGACCTTGCATACGCGTTGCTTACCTCTCTATGCCTTCATTTTCTCATCTCTAAAACAGATGTGTGTTAGCTATATAAATGGCACCCTCACATGCCATCTCACAAGGCCAGGTCTTAAGTAACTGACAAGAACAGTAAAGGGCTATTCTCTCTATTGTCCATATTTTCTCCTTATGTATCCTACTTTTATTATTTCTTACTGCCCTTCAGTCTTCCCTCTTGATTTGTAAAATTTAATGTTAACTAAACTTACTTTCTTGACAATAATCCCTCTTAATTGCTGCCCAAACCCCTTGAACATATAATGTAAGTTTTAGACTCTTTTCAAGAAAAAAAAAAAAAGTACATGGGATCATTTGGCAGATATTTACATGACATTTCAGGCCCTTCAAAGCCCTTACCCAGTTCCCTGAGGAAGCTAGAATCCCTGTCTTAGCTGTCCTTTCTTCCTCTGCTCTCTGCAGTTTGATTTTCTAGCTGACATCACTCCCAAGGACACTTTGGAATCTTTCCTCCAGCCACTGGCAGGACAGACTTGCCATTCGCTCCTGCAGCTCCCAGCAGCTGTGGGGCTAGTCGTCATGGATAGAGGAGGGGGTGTGAGTGTGTCGGGAAAATGAGTAGGCTATACATCAGCAGCAGCTTCCTATGACCTGCTGGACCCATGAAGGACTGGTTTAGTCACCTACGTACAGTCAGTATTAAATGTGACACAAAGATTTGTGAATTCCAGACACATGGGGAGAGAAACAGAAGGAATAGTATAAAACAATGAGAGAACAGCCTCCAAACGAGCAGAAAGTTCTGAAAAATACGGGAAAGTCTTCGTGGGATTCTGGCTACCAGATGCTCACTGTTCAAAGATCTAGTTACTGTGCAATTCACAGAAGACTGAAATATCAGGAAATATACTAATAGCATTTGCAGTCCATCCCAAACCAGGAAGTTTGCAAGAGAGCTCCTGGCCAAGCATGTGAACTCAGCCTTTTGCTTTATTCCTGCGGCAACCTGATCACTTGCTTAATGGGGGAAATCGACTGTTTTTCAACCTTGCCTTGAAATTGTGAAATGCTTGTCATAAAAGTAAGAAATCGTATATGAAGCTTCAGGGTAAGATCACCCACTGGTTTCAGGCATTCTCAATAGAGTTATTATGCTTTGGAGCAACAAGGTGAGGGGAGTTTATGGCTTCATACCAGTATTTGAATTTCCTGATATTTGTTTCCTTGAGAAAGACCCTTATCATCATTGAAATGTTTAAAGAACTGAGAGAGCTGAGTTTTTTTTCCCACAAATCCAGTTTTTGAAACAGGAAACTCCAGGATGGAATGGATAGCCACAGAATTTAAAAGTGAGTTTTATATGTTATTTTTTATCTGATAAAAAACACCATCCAAGGGTTCATTTTGTATCATTCTTCTTTTCATACTCCAGTAACACACTGAAATACTGGAAAATACTCACTTTGGCAGAGGTGAAAAAAAAAAAGATAAAAGATCCAATACCACATGACATCCCACGATACTTTCCTCAGTTGTTAGTCACATTGTATTTTTGGCTGTGCTCCAGAAACCACAACCCTCAGTTACAGTTGCTTTCAGACATGTGGAAGAAACACATGCTAAAACAATTAACAAAATTATGACATTTACATTTTTCCCTAGACTGTCAGTCCCTGAGATTCTGTAGCATGTGATTCTATATGAATCAAAACAAGGATCATAAATCAAGCTGACCACATTTATCCTTACCTAGTGCTTTGAAAATGTTAAAAAGTAAAATAGGAGAAAACAGTTTTTCCATAGACTAAGCACACTCCCATCCCTGTTGGAAACCAGAACCACATGTGACAACAGCAGGAAGGCAGGGCATCCAATCCTCTCATCCCAAGGCCATCAACAGATAAACAGCCAACTGCAATTTGATTACAAGTAGCTTTGAGCTGTCTCATTTACCCTACATTTGCTCGTCCTTCTGTGTTGACAGATTTTAATGCTCATTGAATGGAGTATGTAGGATAACCGGAAATTGATGACCTTTAAATAGAAAATGGAAGTGGAACATCAACTTGTCATAGGGTAAGACTTGTCGCAGCAATGGTAAGTGAATCTTCCTACTCTCTCAGCTCACATGGAATAGAACATCTTAGAGAGCAATTAGAAGTGTACATTTGTTTAGGCCCCTAATACCAAATTGATTTATAGGACTTCAATAATAGTTTACCATCGGCTTCATATATTTATAACTCCACAAACGTTTGTTAATCACCTGCTATGGGCCAAGCACATAGGTACTATAGGTATAAAGATGTATAAGACATGGCCTTTGCACTCCATAAGTTCAAAATAGCAGAAAACAGAGCCATACATATTAATGACTGAGCTTAATGGCATGCAAGTTATAATCAAGCTTGTCAAAACATTCTATGAAGCACAGATGAAGAAGAAACACTTCATCTGCAAGTCACAACAGAGCCTATGACCCTGACCACAGCCAGGAAATATGTCTTTGGTAACTGGGCTGCATATCTCTTGTTTGTCCCTCTAGGTCTGCTCCTTTCTCCACCCAGTTCTTGCCCAGGAAGCTGACCTCTGAGGACTGGACCAACAAGCTCTTTTGTCCTCTTGGCTAGAAATAAGAGGATGGGAGGAGAATGAGGTCAAGTTATTTATTCCCTGCTCAGTTTCCATGTTGCATCTTCCTACCAAAGGCCACAGTTTCGGTCAGGTGTCCCTCCCCACCCACCTCCCCACTCCAGATTCCTGGCCTCACCCCTCCGCCTTCTCCCTTCTGGACTGGGAGAGGTGCTTCACTATCCCTTGTTGGATTCCTAACCTCTGCCTACAACTTGGGAGGGAGGGAGGGAGGGAGGGAGGAAAGCCTCTTTATTAAACTCTACCCAATTACCCAGTTTGAGAACAGTCTGTTTCCTGCCAGACTGACTGCCTCAGTAACTCTCTTAGCACTTAAGGGATCACATTCAGTGCAACTCTTAGAGAAACCACCTCAGAAGTATAGAACCAGGGTTTTACTTGTCACTGAATGCCCTCAATTAGATACCAATCTATAATAAATTTAAGTCCAGTTCTTACTCAGGAGAACCACAGGACACTAGAACAGGCGTCATCTCATCAGTCCTGCCATATGCAAGTCATACTAACCCCTGCTTCTCTGCAGTGGGACCAGGTATTAGGCTGAATTCTGAGAGACCCCCTAGGGGCCTGGATTCATGTGTTCACATTGCTTATCCCAATAATACAATCAAATGCTCATCTAGTGAAGGGTTAATCCCTTGAAGGGCTTCTACAGATGTAGTTACATCCCAAATCAGCTCTACTTAAAATAGAGAGATTATCGGTGTGAGCCTGACCGAATCACACAAGCACTTTAAAAGCAGAGCCTTTTCAACAGCTGGTGGAACCAGAGGAAGTCAGAGATACACACTTCAGCTGGCCTGGCAGAAAGTAAATATGTGTGAACGGCCTGTGGAGGACATGGGTCAGGGAGCTGAGGGTGTCCCCTAGGACTGAGAGGGGCTCCTGGCCAACGACCAGCAGAAAAACAAGGATCTCAGCTCTACAACCACAGGAAATGGCTTCTGCCAACAACCAGCAAGGACCCCAAGCGCCAGATGAGAACCTCAGCTGACACCTTGTTTCAGCCTGATGAGACTCTGAGTGGAGAAGCCAGTCACACCATGTGAAGACACTACACAGAAACTGTGAGACATAATAAACTTGAGTTTTTATAAGCCACTAAGTTTACAGTAATCTGCAATGCATCAACACAGAATTAAACAGGCTGTATTATACCTTTGCTTTGTCTTGGGGAAATGAGCTAACTCACACAAACGTTTTTCTCAGATAGATAAAACATATTCCTTTAAGTGCAAATGCTTGATGAATATATATTATCATCTATCTGCCTTATAAAATAGTACTCAGTACACTGCCTAATATTTAAAGAATGTTGAATGGAGTATATGGGGACTTGCTTAACTTTTTCTTCATTACTCAGATTACTTTATAAGCATTAATTATTTACTGGACTCTGTGATAGACTGTATCACCGGTTACCAAGGCCTTCTTTCCCTCCCTGGGAAAGGGTTATGCTTCCCTGCTCCATTGAAAAGACGCTTGACGTGTGATTTACAAAAGTCAACAGCAAGCAATGTGGTCACTTCCACGCAAAAGCTTTGAGAGTGATTTTGTGCTTGACCACCCCTTTTTTTTCCCCTCTGCTGTGGTCACTAGTATGTTTACAGTTAGAGGCTGAACTATGATGCTGCAGAGCAAAGCCCAGCCAATCATAACTGGCAATATAACCAATCAGTATAGCTTTCCTGTCACGGCATTGAGATTCTTGGGTATTTGGGCACTGTGGCGTAAGCTAGCCCGTGTTGACTGATCTAGACTCAACAATACTGATGCCCTCAAGGGTTAAGAAGTGGATATCCATTCTCCCTTAGTACTAACTACTTCTCAGACTGGTACATTTTCTTAATTCCTTCTGGTTCTGTCATCTCTAAATGTGTCCTTTTAAAGCACAGGCTTCTGTTAATTGCTGCCTAATTTCATACAAAGCACAGGCTTAGGATCCTAAAAAGGGCTCAGGCCAAAACAAAACATACATACATTTTGTTGAGAATTATTTTCCACTAGCAGATTACTTTCACTTGCTTTCAGAACTACAGTTATATTTCATGGTTTAAATAAAAGGGTGCCTTCTGTATGGGTGAAACAATTGCAACAACACACGAAGTGGTATTAAAAAAAAAAAATCCATGTGCAAAATGTTCAACAGAGCTTTGGTTCTAAAATGGTTTCATACCAGGAAGTCATAACAAAGTAGCTGTTTCTTCTCCTTGGAGATCTGAAGGCCTGTGAGTTCCACAGTCAGACTGATTTCAGAGGCTTAAACCCTTAACTTCACACCATGCCTTAATTGCCGCTAACTGCTAATGTTGGCTAGTTATTGGGTATCCACAATGTTTTCCCTGCACTGTGGATGGGGAGATCATCATATACTTGGTTAACTATTTTTATGCTAGATGCTGTAGGGATTCAAAATGTATATAGCCTTTGCCCTTCATAAACTTGCAAAGGTTTGCAAGCCGAATTTTTTCAGCTTGAATTTTAAAAAATTCTCTTCTAAAATAAACAAAACATTTAGAGCATGAGGAAAGGCAGAAGAAACATTGCTTAATGAGGTAAACAGCCACTGAAAGTTCATTTTCCATCACAGCTCTCCGCTCCAGTGACTACTGTCCAAACTAGTCCACAGTGTTGAGGGAGATGGAAGTGATCACAGCTCTGCACGGAAGTGTGGAACACTCTCTTCCTTGTACTCAACTACATATTTCCCTGTAAATTCCATCTTCCCATTCCTCCTCCTAGACGATGAGGCTCTTCTTTTTATAAGAAAATATTTCCTACATCACCTGTTCTGGTTTGGATAATAAATGACCGGCCCACCCTAGCTTTAGAGCCTGCTTTTCAGTTTCCCCTCAAATAGTAAAGAGAGAAAGCATGGGTTGGGTTTAAGTCCGGCTTTGCAGCTCTTTAGCCACATGTTCTTGGGCAGTAAGCAAACTCGGCTGATGGGTAAGCTCTGCTCATGGTAAAGAGGGAATATGGATACCCACCTACCTCTCGGGACTTCTATATAACCTGGCACACAGAAGCTGTCCAAAGAGGTAAATTCGCTTTCCCTTCTTTTCCACCCCACGTGTGTGAACAGAAAACAAGCCCAGCAGTGCCTTTGGTGAGGTTAGACCGCGTCTGCAGGGCACGGGGCCCCTGCCTTGTGTAGGTTAGTGGGGAGGAGAAAGACCCTTCTGGGCAACTCCCAGAGCTCCCAGGAGAAGGAGAGAGACCCTAGGCTCCTGGTTACAGTCCTTAGCTGTAATCATTCAATTACACCCTTTTATGTTCTATTTTACTACACCTGAAAGGGGCAGGGATATCTGGATATCTAATAGCTGCCTTTACCAGGAGGTGAGCTACTAAAAATAGTCGCACAATCTGTGGGCGGGTTTCCAGGAAATGCTTGACTTGTTAGAGCGCACCTGGAGAGAGAGAGAGAGAGAGTGTGTTAATCAAACCCTACATCTGAATGCTTGCCCGGGCAGCTTTCAGAAAGTTGAGGGCTTAAGTCTTATTACCAAGTGAGTTAGACTCTTAAAGACATATAAGCAATTACAAAGAGAGCTGAAAATTAATACTGAAACGTTTGTGGGCTTCTACGGCAGTTTGAGGCAGTTATAAATACCACCATCACCAAACAATTTATATTGTATTTCCCTCTGAATGAGACTGTCTCTAGAATTCCAAGCCCTTAGTGATGATACGTGTTTTTGTCTGTTGATCCCCTCACACCTCAAGTTGGAGAGGCAGAGGACCCATACCTATTTTTTAAAAATACAAAGTAAATATGATGAAAAGATTTGTAACTTCACAAGTGGGTGCTATTTGCTACTTGCTATATTTCAGATTATTTAACATAGAAGGTGTCCCAGTTTCTTGCAGTTCTTACAAAGGGCAGAGACAAAGGCTGATTAGGATGAATTTTCATTGTCAGAATTTTGGAGTCTGGCATTTTCCTTGAGTTTAAATACTACATTAATAAATGTTGAGTGGAGTTTAATGCCATTACTTCCTATTTGAATTGAAGTCAGTTATTAAAAAGTCAAACATAACATATGATTCTTTTTTGTTTGTTTGTTTGTTTTTTGCGGTACGCGGGCCTCTCACTGCTGTGGCCTCTCCCGTTGTGGAGCACAGGCTCCGGAGGCGCTGGCTCAGCGGCCATGGCTCACGGGCCCAGCTGCTCCGTGGCATGTGGGATCTTCCTGGACCGGGGCACGAACCCGTGTCCCCTGCATCGGCAGGCGGACTCTCAACCACTGCGCCACCAGGGAAGCCCTAACATATGATTCTTAAGGAAGAATACTACACAAATGCGATCCAATGCAATGCACACATATGTAAGCAGTTTTTAAAAAATGTTACTACCTATCTTTAGTAAGCATTGAAGGATAAATGATAAAAATCCAAAGTTGAATTACTAATTTTCTTTGAACTTCTATATAATAAATGAAAATACAACACTGCCTGATGTTGAGTATAATTATGCATCTGCTAGAAACACAAAATTAAGGTTTTTAAAATTTTTTTAAACTAATTTAACTACTGTTTTAGGATGCCCTAAAGATATTTTGTAAAGAACTTTTTGTACTGCAGTTTTGACAAAACAAATGGTATATTTAATTAAGGGGACACTTACGGAAGAGCTAACAAATGTTTCATCATAAGGAAGTAAACACCTTTACATGTAGTAGACAGCACTATTTTGAAGTGGGAATTGATACCATCTTATACTTCAGTTATGTTTCAAATTGTTTATTTCTATAAAAGGGGGGCAAGGGGTGTTCCTGACAAAAAAAATCTTTCAATCGCCTATTAATGAATCACTTGTGGTTAGGTTCACAGACAAAAGCCTTTTTATGGACTAAGTTGGGTCAGGTTTCCAGACTTTTTATACCCTTTCTCATCCCATCAAGGCACAACAAGCCAGGGTAGGAGTGTTCGGGAAACATACATCATTGCAAGTTTGTGAAACTGGGGCAGCAATCAAGAAATTTGCTTCAAAGATGAGATGTAGGGCTTCCCTGGTGGCGCAGTGGTTGAGAGTCCGCCTGCCGATGC
>NW_006779398.1:548476-560598 GCF_000442215.2 Lipotes vexillifer | reverse complement strand
GATGATTGAAGCTACACTCTTTCAATATTTAGAGTCCAAAACAGATGATGAAAAAATAACTGTTCTACACAGAAACTGCAGAGGAGGAATTCTGAATCAATGAGGCACACATAAAAAGCAATCAAAAGCAAAAACTGCAGACTTATCGTGTAAGTATCACTGTATAATGGATGCAGCTGTGGTCAGGTTACGATTTAAAAGTAATAAGCCAAATCTGACCCCCCTCCATGCACACACTGGTGAAGTCCCTGCAGTGTCTCCTCTGGATATTTCTGGGAGTCTGAGAAGCCGTCTCAGATATGCCGCTCTGATGGCTTGTGGGCCCAGGGCATTCCTTCTTTACACTCTTCTATCCCTCACCAACATGCCACTCCACCACCATTGCTGAGAGTGCCTTCAGTGCTCCTGGAAATAGTCCCTGATGCCCCTGGCACTGCCAGCTGCATGTACTGGAGCATGCTATAGTCCCCACAGAGATGGGGGGACCATTCCAGCCCCAGGCCATGTCACACTTAGTCACTGCAAATCCCTTTACCCATCCCTCTCAGGGTGTCACAGAGACCTTCCAGCTTCTTCAGTTTTACCCCAGCCCCTCAGTCCACACACCCTGGACAACAGGTAGGTTCAGGGAAATTTCCACCACATAAAGGCTCTAATACTAATACTTCCACCCACGCCTGAAGCCAAATAAACCCACATGCAAATCAGCTTGGGCCCATTAACTCCCCAACCTCATCAGATAAATACAGGTAAGTCTCAGTTTCCTTTAGACCCAGGCCAGATCCCCAACTCCATCTACAGTTACAAAACACAATGGCTAAAGCTGAAGTACCCACTTCTCTTGGGCCACAGATGGTCAGCTGGGGCAGCTGTTCCCTTGCTGCTCCACTTTAAGCCTGACACTGACATTCATCTTAACTCAGTTTCACTGAAAACTTCTGGAGAACCATGTTATACGGTATTCTCTGCCCCAGGTAGGAACTTCCTTCAGAGATGGATCTGCCCTTTATTAGAGGGCTCCAGACAGATCTGGGCCCCACTTTAAACCAGGACGTAGAAAATTTGGAGTGTATTAAGAGAAATGTTAAAGGATGATTACATATTTAAAGCAATGAGAATAATGGAAGAAGGCAAAGGCTCTGGGGTCACTGGCAGCATCCCACAAAAGAAAGAACGTAGGTTTTAGAATCAGAGAGACCTACATTCAAATCCCAGTTTTTTCTTAATAACTGTGACCATAGCAGTTGCTTATCTTCTCTGAATCCCAGTTTCCGCACCTCAGAAATGGAAATTATATGTACCATACAGATTGTCTATATTGTCTAATATCTATCAAAAATATTAGAAACATAATGGGAATGAATAAATGTGTAAAATAGAAGTTCCATTTCTTTTCATTCACAGTTCAATGACTGGAAAATTTGGGAACTAAAATTCTTTTCACTATAGGAATAATAGAAAGAGTGCCACCCTCCCTCAAACATAAGCCTGCCACCCTGCAGGAACCCTTAGACCAAACGATCTCTTAGGATTTTGAAATGCAGAAATATTAAGACTGGTCACATCAACTGTCCTGTATCATACAGTTCCTTTTCTTTACCTTCCAGTTGTTTCTGATACAAATCCAGGTTTCTCATGGATTTGGAGTTATATAATGATCCTGCACTTTAAGGATAATATATGCCAATTTAAAACTAGCAAGCAAATTCTATCTAAGATGAGCAAGTAGAGTTTTAAATTAACAAAAATTCCTTTCTGTATTCTGAAGCCTACCACTATACCACTGTATTCTGAAGCCTTACCACTATAGGACAGAGGAAAAAAGGGAAAATTTATACACACACACGTCTGTATTCACATTAATAGTCATATTAGTAGTCATATTAAAATAGGAAGAAACTGCCACTGTAGTTCATCGATATTTTTCTTGAGCTTCTGTTTAAAGTAAACTAATGGGGCTTCCCTGGTGGCGCAGTGGTTGAGAGTCCGCCTGCCGATGCAGGAGACACGGGTTCGTGCCCCGGTCTGGGAAGATCCCACATGCCGCAGAGTGGCTGGGCCCGTGAGCCACCGCCGCTGAGCCAGCGCGTCCGGAGCCTGTGCTCCACAATGGGAGAGGCCACAACAGTGAGAGGCCCACGTACAGCAAAAAAATAAAAATAAAAATAAAGTAAATTAATGGCTTTGCTGTACCAAGAGTTTTTTGATTTGCAAGTACACTATGTATATGAAGGACCACACAAAGCAAAAGAAACTCGCATAAAGATGAAACAGTGTTCTTGTTATACAAATAAAGCTTTTGCTTGAAATAGCTCCAGGAAGTAGCAATAAATAGGAATATCATTATATTATATATAAATAAGTAAAGTTAGTTATATCAAATGAATAATACTGGAAACTAGCAAATTGTACTGAGTTGTGGTAATAGTTAACAGTATGCATCCCAGTGGCTGCCTTAGGAGGTTGCCCTGGCTGCTGTCAGAATAGATCAGTTATACATCCAGCAGGGGCCTCAGGTACTTCTCCTACCCTTACCCTGGGAGAATCCAATGAAGCAACATGCCAGGACAAACATAAACACTGGACACTCCCCTATGCACGCTTTATACATTTACCACTTACAAACTGGGGATCATAAGAGATGTCTAAGCCAGGGTGTATATGCCAGGTATAAACAAACATGATTTAAAATATAAGTGGTCTTGACTGAACTGTAAGCCCTAGATTTTATAAAGTTTTCCCCTACATAAGGGGCATTTCATGAGGCTAATCAGTTTCAGACATAAGTTTTAAGGAAGAAGTGAGGTGTTTTTTTTTTCCTAGAGGTCTTCAAAACTATTATGGTTATAATATAAATTTTAAATTTAAAAGTGAAAGAGTTCACAATCCATGAAATGCTCATGGCATTTTCAGAAACACTTTTTAAATTGCTACAGTATAAGTTGAATATGTATTTATGTATTTCTCAATGGATTATTCTCCCTTGTTAACTAGACTGAGGAAAGGCAATAAAATATTCAGCTGCCTATGAAGTCTTCCTGATAAAGAAGTCAGTTTTAAAAGCTACTCAACCAGCAAATGTCTTATTCAGGGACGACCCTAGAAATTCTCAACCTAGTAATCTTTGATAAAAATTTCCCTACTGAAGAACTGCAAATGAATGAAGGCTGAAATATATCAAATTTATCTTTTTCAGAGGAGAGCTTATATTAACCAAGTTACTTTGTTCTGCATTTACTTTGTGTTTTCTCAAGTCACAGGGATTTTCCTTTGAAAATTAGGTTAGTTTACAGCAATAGAGTCCTGAAGAGCATGGTGGCAAGGTGCCATACAAGACAAACAATATTCTCTAATGATTTGAAAGAGCCTGTGCAACTTTGAAAGGGAGGTCTTAGAGAGGACCAGACAGTTTACAGAAGCGCTGTGGAGAACAGCACATAGCACATTCCAAAAGTTTGTTTGATAAACTGGGGCAAGTCAGGATCTCATCCACAGTTATGCACCCACAGTTGTGTACATTTATGCACAGTTATGATCTTGGGTGATACTAAGAGCACAAACAACGAAAGTCACCAGATAAACCCACAATTGCCATGAAACAACTGGTTTCAAATTTCTTTCTTTCCAGGATTTTCATTAGAGCTGCTAAACTTAAAAGAAACTTAATGTGACTAGGTTGATTTTTCTTTCTTTCTGAGTTGCTAAAAGGTAAATAAGAGCAAAAAAAGAATATGTGATAAAAAGAATAAAGGAACTATATAATCTGTATCTGAAAAACAGGCTTTGAAAAATAGAGACAACTGTAAATATGCAAATAGGCAAATAGGAGTCATTTTTTCTTATAAAAATCTTAATATTTAAGAATGTAAAAACACTTTATCCATTGGTCCATTACTTTAAAATTTAATTGATATTTTGGCTATGTTAATTGTTGCTAATTGAATGTGATTCAACTTCGGATCTTGCAGTAACTTGCAAAAGAATTAGTGAATATTTAGTTCCAATGTACTGAGAAAACTATTTTCTCCTGGCCTCACTGCATCCCCTATAATTTTACAAACTTGGTAAAATGTGGATGAAGACCTTTCTAATAATTTTCACTCACAGTTATTTCTTTTTGCTTCTGAAGTCATCATGTTCACATACTTTGTTACTTTGTAGCATTTAAGTCTTTTCCTTAAATAATTATCTCATTTTCCTTGTGCATACGTCATGCCTTCCCAAATATACTTCAAGCTTTATGATATCAGAGATAGAGTCTTGGTATATTCCAAAGTGCATAGATCTAAGTGCCCAATGAAGGCCAAGGCTGTGTGTGTGTGTGTGTGTGTGTGTGTGTGTGTGTGTGTGTGTGTGTAGATCAGAGAAACTCATCTAAATGCACCAAGGCCGTTTCCCATTATCCAGAGGCCCTGGAATGAGGTAAACCTACCAAGATACCCTCAGTTTGGTCTAGACCAATAAGAATGGTAAACCCAGGAAAACAGCTCCTGAGTAGCTCTGGACGTGGACTTTAAACTTGCTGTTTCATTTCCTACTTCTAATGTATCACATCTGATATCATTTATCAGGCTATGATACGGAGGAAAGTGGGATGAGGAAGGGTTGCTCAGACCTCCCAGCATCATCATGTAGGCCACTCCCCACATGCTCTGGTGTCTGGTACTGAGTGGGTGAGACAGGTAAGGAAATGAGGCCGCATTTTATGCCTTCCTTACCTTCCCTCACCACTCTTATCAATTTCTATATCAAGAGGGTCATAATATACTTCTCAGTAAAGGCAGAGTTCAGGAATAGGACTGGAACTGTATGAATTCATTTATTCAGTCATCAACTATTTATAGAGTCCTACTGTGTCCTAGGTGCTGTTCTAGGACTAGGACTGAAATGAAGAACAAAACAGGCAAGGTTCCTGCTCACGTGGGCCTTGCATTCTAGCAGGGAGTTGGGGACACAGCTAAAAACAAACAATAAATAAGCACATAAAAAATGAACAGACAGGGACTTCCCTGGTGGTCCAGTGGTAAAGAACCCACCTTACAATGCAGGGGACATGGGTTTGATCCCTGGTCAGGGAACCAAGATCCCACATGCCACGGGGCAACTAAGCCCATGTGCCACAACTACTGAGCTCGTGCACCTCAACTAGAGCCCATGAGCCACAACTACAGAGCCCACATGCTCTGGAGCCCGTGCACCACAACTAGAGAAGAGAAAAAACCCACACGGCCCACAACTAGAGAGAAGCCTGCGCACCACAATGAAAGATCCCGCACGCCACAGCGAAGATCCCGCGTGCCGCAACTAAGACCCAATGCAGCCAAAAATAAATAAATTAATAATAATAAATCTTTAAAAAAATGAACAGACAATAATGTTTACTAGTGATAAATGCTCCAAATAAAACAAAACAGAATGATGTAATAGAGATAAGGGGTGTCGGGGTGGGTGCTAATTTAGGCAGGGTGGTCAGGTAAGAGCTTGCTGAGAAGTAGACATTTGGGCTGACAGCAGGCTGACATGAAGGAGCCAGCCCGCCGAGGTTCACGGAGCAGAGCATCTGCTGCTAAAGAAAACAGGTGCATGACTGAGTCTTGTGTTCAAAACCAGAGATGGCCTGTGTGGCTGAGGCATGGTGAGTGATGGGTGGACAGGTACAAGAGGGGGTCAAAGAAGTAAGACATGCCAGGGCATACAGGGCTGTATAAGCTTTGGAAGAAATTTGGGATTTTATTCTAAGTGCAATAGGAATTCAGGGGAGGGTATACCACCGTTGTGACCTACTGAGATCTAACTTTTCAAAAGATCACTCTGGCTGCTACGTGGAGAATGGTTTGGGCTAGAACAGGGCCAAGCATGGAAGCTGAGACATGCTGTCATGAGAGTCAAGTTGGCTCAAATTAAAATGACGGTTAGAAAGGAAGAAGAGTGGGGACTTCCCTGCTGGCACAGTGGTTGAGAGTCCTCAACTTTGTTATAAAATCTTGTTTTAAAAAAAAGGATCAGGGCTTCCCTGGTGGCGCAGTGGTTGAGAGTCCGCCTGCCGATGCAGGGGACACGGGTTCGTGCCCCGGTCCGGGAAGATCCCACATGCCGCGGAGCGGCTGGGCCCTTGAGCCATGGCGGCTGAGCCTGCGCGTCCGGAGCCTGTGCTCCGCAACGGGAGACGCCACAACAGCGAGAGGCCCGCGTACCGCATAAAAATAAAAAAAAAAAAAGAAAAGAAAAGAAAAGAAAGTAAGAAGAGTGGGTGATTTCGGGATACATTTTGCAGGTGGTGCTGAAGAACTGGAGGACAGGGTGTAAATGGCAAAAAAATCAAGGATAGCTTTGGGGGTTTGGGCTGAACAATGGGGTGAAGAGTTACTAAAATGGAGAAGCAGCCAATTTGTGAGAAGTAGAGATGGAAAACAGGAGTTCTGTTTGCAATGTCAAGTCTGAGATGATTATTATACCTCTGGGTGAAAATTTCAAGTAGTCAGTCAAGCTAGTTCAGAGACTAAAAGGCATGAACGGTTTCAGTGATCAGTGTTTTAGTCTTTGGAACAGTAGTTATGGAGGGAACAGAAGTAAATGACCATGTTCCCTTCCCTGAGGAGTCATCAGAGCACGGGACAGACAGTCATATCCATAGCTGAATGTATTATAGGTGAGATCTTTGGCAATTGCTGTTAACAGGCCCCAAGAAAACACTTTAGAAGAATTAAAAGGGAGTGACTAATTCTGACACATGTCACCTTTGATATCCTATTGCTAAGTGATTCTGCTCTTCCAGAAAATTTATCTACCTTCCCACCTCAGTCCTTGTGGGTCAGAGTCTATAACTCTTCTAGGCCCATTATTTTTTAAAGTTTCTAAGGGAAATTGCAATGATTTTTTTCATGGTGAGTTCCTTAATGTTATCAACATTTTACAGAGTTAAATATTGTCTGTGAAGAGTTAGATTGGGCTTTTTTGTGGACTTTCAGGTTTCATATTTTAGGGGCTTTCAAATGCTTTTACAGGTCAAATACTACAGCACAGTCTTAAATCAATTTTAGCACTTTTTTGCACAACATTTATACTATTCTTTTGAACTATAAGTGTCAAGGACCATATGATCTTCAGTGCCTAAGTTCTCAAAGCGCCCTGCAGCTTCTGATGTAACAATTTCATGTATAACTTCGTTACTGAATGGATGGTTTATAAGTATTCAGAAAAGTGAGTGGGTGGTGAAACCAATTACCAAATAAAAGTTTTATTTTAGTGCAAAAAATTTGCAAGTCCTTGTGCTTTTCTTAATGTAAGGTTTTAATGTGCCTTAATATTTTTTTTTTTTTTTGCGATATGTGGGCCTCTCACTGTCGTGGCCTTTCCCGCTGCCGGACGCGCAAGCTCAGCGGCCATGGCTCACGGACCCAGCCGCTCCGCGGCATGTGGGATCCTCCCGGACCGGGGCACGAACCCGCATCCCCTGCATCGGCAGGTGGACTCCCAACCACTGCGCCACCAGGGAGGCCCACTTAATATGTTTTTAACTGTGGCCATTATAGCCTCTAAAATCAAGAATCTGTGAACGAACTAGTGAAAACTTACATTTTGAGTGGGCTGGGCTTTAGAAGAGCCACAACAAAATAATGACCAAATAACAGACAAACACACACAACCCAAACTGTGGTTGGTATTTCTTTGTAAATAGTAAGTCCAAATGAATGTGTCTCATAAATAAGTATAGATTCCAATCAAAAATATCTTTTTAGAGAAACGTGATCTTTAGCAATAAAAAACCATTTATCTGAAACACTCAGCACCACGTCAAATCTCCCTGCCCACCACAATGTCCTGTGCCCTGCCTCCTTCTCAAGAATCACTTCCCCATAGAATGAAAGGCCCAGAAAGAACCTTAGCGAGCATGCAAGTTGGCCACCATGTCCATGCATATTGCACACACTTCTTTTACACAGACAACAGATCTGAGCCCCAAGAAGCTTGGTGATGTGTGCACGGTCACATCAGTGGGTAACGAATTCTTCAAGATCCTAGCCACAGACCACTGAAATAAATTCGCAATCCTTCCATCAATCAACATTTTCCTTTCCTTTGTAGAGCTGATTTACAGGTAGAGAAAATAATTTTATTAAATGAATCTAATCTGAGATATAATTTCCCTTCCTCCAATCCCCACCAGAATTATTTATTGAATTATTACTTTATTATTATCGGAGGGAGAGATCAAGATGTGAATAGAAGGATGGTGTTTGAGCCTATATGATTGCCAGTCTAAAGCAAGTAGATATAGTAATGGGTTAATATACTTGAAAAGAAGAGAAACAACAAATCCAAAACATATAACAGATTCACAAAAACCAAAAACAAGAAACTCAAGCATAACACTTTATCATTATTAAAACACTATTTATGATTGCAAATACACCTCAAAGTGGTGATATTTAAACTGGGGACAGTTTAGGGGCGGGGGACCTTTTCCAGAGCCATTTCGACCACGTATTTGACTTCACTGCCCATGTTCAAGACCACTGCAGTTAAAAGGAAAGCAAGGAGCATTCCTCAGCTCCCTTCACTCTCCCCTGCAGAAGGAAGGACTGGGGTAAGGTTTGTCTCTGAGCCTATTCTGCATCCCCCACTATTTGCTGTTGGTTGCTCAGAACCTAGTTTCCTAGTCCAATTCGTGCTCCTCAGTGATGGTGACAGTCACTTCCTTAGGGGAAGGGGCTGTACTTACCAGAGGCTGGCCCTATTTCTCATCCCTATGTGACTCTTCCCACAAAAATACCAAGTATGCAGAGAATCCAGGCTGCCTGTGCCCTAGAACCAGACCCAGGCATACCCAGAAGTGCCCCAGGACAGTTTACCGCCGCACTCAGTTCACTTCTCCCCATTTCTCTACCTCCCTTTCGCTTTAGGAAAAAGAAAACGACAATAGTAATTTTGACAACCTTGTACTCCCCCACTAGAGGTGCCCCCTGAACCTCTTTCTTTCTTCTCTTGGGGAGAGTGATGCTGTGGCTAACTGGACAGCTTGGCCTCAAGGCTGTGTTACCTCGGAGACTCCTCCAAAGGAGTCCAAGGGAAATCCAATCCAAGGGAAGCCACCCTGTGCCCAACCTCATCCTGTGGAGGGAAGCAGGCCCTGCTTCTTGGGAGCTCCGGAGTAACATGTAGTTCTAAAAGGCAAACATGGTGGACTGTTTCCTTAACCTCAACCAGAATAGGCCTCCATTCTCCATTTATTTCTGAGAGTCTGGTAGCCAGCTCAGAGAACAGAGGCATCTGCTCCCATTTACAAAAAAGTTAGAGCATATTAGATTCAGCTTTGAAAAAAAAAAAAAGAACTTTAAATTTGGAGAAAAGCCTTTGTTTAATCACATCAAGTCTGTGTCACAAGCTGAAAAATGCCAGGAAATTCCAAGCTAAAGGCAGATACTTCATCTATAACTCATGCCATAGGGCTTGTTTTTATTCTTTCACATGCCTGCAAATAGAAGATGAAGCATCAGAGAAACTCTGAGTTGTGTGTGTTTTGTTTTTAGAGTTTGTTTTCTTTGGTCTTGTCAGTTCATGTCACAACCTTGGCATTACTCTGCTTTTTTTTTTAATTTAATAAGAATATGAGATTATACTGATCCCTTTCTCCTATTTCTTGTTAGTGCTGAACAAGCAGTTTTGGCACTTGCAACTCAAATTACTGCCATGTTGCTCTGTGCCTCAGTATGTTTGGCTATGAACTCGAGTGTCTTGACCTGACATCTATCTTTAAGGCCTGAGAAAGAAATTATTTTAGCATTCCTGCTCTTAGCTAATATATATAAATCTGTGATCTATGACATGTCTGCAGCTCTGAAGTTAACACAAAAACTATGAAGAACGAAAGGAGTGGAGTAGAGTGGGTGGGAGTGGGAAGAAAAAACAACAAAGACCCAAAGCAGAATAGTATTAAATCTCCTGCTTTGTGCCCAGCTGTGGGTTCTGGATCTTATAAATGGGAGGAAGAACGTATGTAACTCCAAAAATATGTAACTCATTCTCATTTAAATGTGGAAAGTGTTCATTTTTCAGTCTGAATTCTCTGAATTTCTGTGTTGCTTTCAGAGTTGCGTGGTACATCATAAAACTATGGAGGCTGCCACAGACACCCTTTTCAAGGATTTGAAATCTTGATCACTCCAAATATCTTGGAATAAAGGAGAAAAAAATGAAACATTAACACCAAGCATAGCCTGGTGACACAATCATGATTATGATTGTCAGTCATTATAACAGAAGAACAGAGTGTGCCAAGGATCAGTGATAGGAATGCAACTATAATGAAACAGATAATGCTCCATAATAGATCACACTTTATGATAAGCTCTTGAGCAGTTGTTAAGTGTTTACTGAGGACCAACCAACTATATGCTTCACTCAGTATAAATGTAAACTATGGGACCTGTTCTCAATGAGCTTCCAATCTAGTTTCAATATGACAGTATAGGATACAGGTTATAGGATAGAGCACACATAGCCACCAGGACTCAAAAATCCACATGCAAGGACTGATCACGGGAACCCTGCAACCACTCCTCAATGAGTAAATCCATGACTCTAGAGTTGTACAGACCTGGGCTCAAATCTCACTTTAACTCATTCTTTCAACAATATTTACTAAGCGCCCACTTCACATCAGTTTCTCTGGTGGGCACTGGAGACACAATCCCTTCCCTCCTGGAGATTATAGGAGAGTCTGTGACACATATATTAGTAATCACACAAATGTTAAATCCCAATTATTATAAACGCTGAGGAGGAAGTATAAGGTAAGGAAGAGAGTTTAAGGAGGTCCCAATTTAGACTGGGGAGTAAGGCAAGTCATCGCGAAGGCAGAAGCCACAGAGAATGTTATCAGACCTGCTAGATGGTCCTGGAGCAAAGGAGTGATCAGAGGCAAAGAACATGGCTTAGCGCCCCCTACCCCTCAAAAAAAATGTATCACTTGGAATTGAAATGATCATGTCCATGAATCAACCTGCTTGAAGCTCAGTTTCCTTATTAGTAGAATTAGTAGAATATATTAATACCTACCACAGATTTATATTAGAAAATAAGTAACAAGCAACATCTTTACAAAAAGAGCAGAATATCCTAGAAAACTTACTGAGACCATAACAAAGGTCATCCAAATGCCCACTGAAGAGCACCACAGACCTAATAGGGAAACATATATAAAATATTTACAGCACCATAAGGAGGAAACAAATCCTAAAGAATAAAGGGAGGTCATAATGTCTGCAGTGGGAGATAATTAACGGTGGGGTCCTTAGGTGTCAACACTTTTTTTCTTAAGTTCAGCAACATATTAGATTTATGAGGCAGTACATTCAAAAGTTCATATAACTAAATATACAAACTGGCTTGTTTGTTTTGGATCATTCAGTGCCTGAGAGTAAAGTATTCATTCAAGCATTAATAAAGTAGAATTTTTTTTTGGGGGGGCAGTTGACAAAATTGACTTAAGGGAATAAAAGAGATATCGACCAAGTTTGGACTGGCTTATGCATATTTTTAAGCTGGCTGACATCTCAAACCTCCAGGAGGAGAAGAAAGTTCAGGTTATTTATTAATGTGTGTCTTTTACTGATTTACAATACATGTGAAAACAAATCCTGAGATTGGCTGGAACTCAAGGATGAAAACAGGAAGAATTTACATGCATATTATCTAACCCAACGATAACACTGACTTCAGGAGTTAAGAGAATCTACTATAAGAATCAAAGCCGGGGGGGCTTCTGGGAAGATGTCGGAAGAGTAAGACGCGGAGACCACCTTCCTCCCCACAGATACACCAGAAATACATCTACACGTGGAACAACTCCTACCTAACCTACTGAACGCTGGCACAAGACCTCAGACCTCCCAAAAGGCAAGAAACGCCCCACGTACCTGGGTAGGGCAAAAGAAAAAAGAATAAACAGAGGCAAAAGGATAGGGACGGGACCCGCACCAGTGGGAGGGAGCCGGGAAGGAGGAAAGATTTCCACACACCAGGAAGGCCCTTCGCGGGCGGAGCCTGCGGGTGGCGGAGGGGGAAGCTTCGGAGCCGCGGAGGAGAGCACAGCAACAGGGGTGCGGAGGGCAAAGCGGAGA
>NW_006779398.1:539046-548109 GCF_000442215.2 Lipotes vexillifer | reverse complement strand
GAGACGCTAAGGCTGCTGCTGCCGCCACCAAGAAGCCTGTGTGCGAGCACAGGTCACTATCCACACCCACCTTCGGGGGAGCCTGTGCAGCCCACCACTGCCAGAGTCTCGGGATCCAGGGACAACTCCCCCGGGAGAACGCACGGCGCGCTTCAGGCTGGTGTAGCGTCACGCCGGCCTCTGCCGCCGCAGCCCCGCCCCGCACTCCGTGCCCCTCCCTCCCCCTCCGGCCTGAGTGAGCCAGAGCCCCCGAATCAGCGGCTCCTTTAACCTCTTCCTGTCTGAGCGAAGAACAGACGCGCTCCGGGGACCTACACGCAGAAGCGGGGCCAAATCCAAAGCTGAGCCCCTGGGAGCTGTGAGAGCAAAGAAGAGAAAGGGAAATCTCTCCCAGCAGCCTCAGAAGCAGCGGATTAAAGCTCCACAATCAACTTGATGTACCCTGCATCTGTGGAATACATGAATAGACAAGGAATCATCCCAAATTAAGAAGGTGGACTTTGACAGCAAGATTTATGATTTTTTCCCCTTTTCCTCTTTTTGTGAGTGTGTATGTGTATGCTTCTGTGTGAGATTTTGTCTGTATAGCTTTTGCTTCCACCATTTGTCCTAGGGTTCTATCCGCCGGTTTTTTTTCTTAATTTCTTTTCTTTTTTTCCTCTTAATAATTATTTTTTATGTTAATACCTTTATTATATTTTATCTTACTTTATTTTATTTTACTTTATCTTCTTTCTTTTTTTCCTTCCTTCCCCCCTTCCTTCCTTCCTCCCTCCCTCCCTCCCTCCTGTCTTTCTTTCTTTCTTTCTTCTTCTACTAATTCTTTCTTTCTACTTTTCCCTCCCTTTTATTCTGAGCCATGTGGATGAAATGCTCGTGGTGTTGCAGCCAGGAGTAAGTGCTGTGCCTCTGAGGTGGGAGAGCCAACGTCAGGACAGTGGTCCACAAGAGACCTCCCAGCTCCACATAATATCAAATGGCGAAAATCTCCCAGAGATCTCCATCTTAACACCAGCACCCAGCTTCACTCAACGACCAGCAAGCTACAGTGCTGGACATCCTATGGCAAACAACTAGCAAGACAGGAACACAACACCACCCATTAGCAGAGAGGCTGCCTAAAATCATAATATGTCCACAGACACCCCAAAACACACCTCCAGATGTGGACCTGCCCACCAGAAAGACAAGATCCAGACTCATCCACCAGAACACAGGCACTAGTCCCCTCCACCAGGAAGCCTACACAACCCACTGAACCAACCTTAGCCACTGGGGGCAGACACCAAAAACAACGGGAACTACGAACCTGCAGCCTGCAAAAAGGAGACTGAAACACAGTAAGATAAGCAAAATGAAAAGACAGAAAAACACACAGCAGATGAAGGGGCAAGATAAAAACCCACCAGACCTAAAAAATGAAGAGGAAAAAGGCAGTCTACCTGAAAAAGAATTCAGAATAATGATAGTAAACATGATCCAAAATCTTGGAAATAGAATAGACAAAATGCAAGAAACATTTAACAAGGACCTATAAGAACTAAAGATGAAACAGACAACGATGAACAACACAATAAATGAAATGAAAAATACTCTAGATGGGATCAATAGCAGAATAACTGAGGCAGAAGAACGGAGAAGTGACCTGGAAGGTAAAATAGTGGAAATAACTACTGCAGAGCAGAATAAAGAAAAAAGAATGAAAAGAACTGAGGACAGTCTTAGAGACCTCTGGGACAACATTAAACGCACCAACATTCGAATTATAGGGGTTCCAGAAGAAGAAGAGAAAAAGAAAGGGACTGAGAAAATATTTGAAGAGATTATAGTTGAAAACTTCCCTAATATGGGAAAGGAAATAGTTCATCAATTCCAGGAAGCACAGAAAGTCCCATACAGGATAAATCCAAGGAGAAATACGCCAAGACACATATTAATCAAACTGTCAAAAACTAAATACAAAGAAAGCATATTAAAAGCAGCAAGGGAAAAACAACAAATAACACACAAGGGAATCCCCATAAGGTTAACAGCTGATCTCTCAGCAGAAACTCTACAAGCCAGAAGGGAGTGGCAGGACATACTGAAAGTGATGAAGGAGAAAAACCTGCAACCAAGATTACTCTACCCAGCAAGGATCTCATTCAGATTTGATGGAGAAATTAAAACCTTTACAGACAAGCAAAAGCTGAGAGAGTTCAGCACCACCAAACCAGCTTTACAACAAATGCTAAAGGAACTTCTCTAGACAAAAACACAAGAGAAGGAAAAGTCCTATAATAACGAACCCAAAACAATTTAGAAAATGGGAATAGGAACATACATATCGATAATTACCTTAAATGTAAATGGACTAAATGCTCCCACCAAAAGACACAGATTGGCTGAATGGATACAAAAACAAGACCCATATATATGCTGTCTACAAGAGACCCACTTCAGACCTAGAGACACATACAGACTGAAAGTAAGGGGATGGAAAAAGATATTCCATGCAAATGGAAACCAAAAGAAAGCTGGAGTAGCAATTCTCATATCAGACAAAATAGACTTTAAAATAAGGACTATCAGAAGAGACAAAGAAGGACACTACATAATGATTAAGGGATCGATCCAAGAAGAAGATATAACAATTGTAAATATTGGTTCTTTGAGAAGATTAACAAAATTGATAAACCATTAGCCAGACTCATCAAGAAAATAAGGGAGAAGACTCAAATCAATAGAATCAGAAATGAAAAAGGAGAAGTAACAACTGACACTGCAGAAATACAAAAAATCATGAGGGATTACTACAAGCAACTCTATGCCAATAAAATGGACAATCTGGAAGAAATGGACAAATTCTTAGAAATGCACAAACTGCCAAGACTGAATCAGGAAGAAATAGAAAATATGAACAGACCAATCACAAACACTGAAATTGAAACTGTGATTAAAAATCTTCCAACAAACAAAAGCCCAGGACCAGATGGCTTCACAGGCGAATTCTATCAAACATTTAGAGAAGAGCTAACACCTATTCTTCTCAAACTCTTCCAAAATATAGCAGAGGGAGGAACACTCCCAAACTCATTCTACGAGGCCACCATCACCTTGATACCAAAACCAGACAAGGATGTCACAAAGAAAGAAAACTACAGGCCAATATCACTGATGAACATAGATGCAAAAATCCTCAACAAAATACTAGCAAACAGAATCCAACAGCACATTAAAAGGATCATACACCATGATCAAGTGGGGTTTATTCCAGGAATGCAAGGATTCTTCAATATACGCAAATCTATCAATGTGATTAACCATATTAACAAATTGAAGGAGAAAAACCATATGATCATCTCAATAGATGCAGAGAAAGCTTTTGACAAAATTCAACACCCATTTATGATAAAAACCCTGCAGAAAGTAGGTGTAGAGGGAACTTTCCTCAATATAATAAAGGCCGTATATGACAAGCCCACAGCCAACATCATCCTCAATGGCGAAAAACTGAAAGCATTTCCACTAAGGTCAGGAACAAGACAAGGTTGCCCACTCTCACCACTCTTATTCAACATAGTTTTGGAAGTTTTAGCCACAGCAATCAGAGAAGAAAAGGAAATAAAAGGAATCCAAATCGGAAAAGAAGAAGTAAAGCTGTCACTGTTTGCAGATGACATGATACTATACATAGAGAATCCTAAAGATGCTACCAGAAAACTACTAGAGCTAATCAATGAATTTGGTAAAGTAGCAGGATACAAAATTAATGCACAGAAATCTCTGGCATTCCTATATACTAATGATGAAAAATCTGAAAGTGAAATCAAGAAAACACTCCCATTTACCATTGCAACAAAAAGAATAAAATATCTAGGAATAAACCTACCTAAGGAGACAAAAGACCTGTATGCAGAAAATTATAAGACACTGATGAAAGAAATTAAAGATGATACAAATAGATGGAAAGATATACCACATTCGTGGATTGGAAGAATCAACACTGTGAAAATGACTATACTACCCAAAGCAATCTACAGATTCAATGCAATCCCTATCAAACTACCACTGGCATTTTTCACAGAACTAGAACAAAAAATTTCACAATTTGTATGGACACACAAAAGACCCCGAATAGCCAAAGCAATCCTGAGATAGAAAAACGGAGCTGGAGGAATCAGGCTCCCTGACTTCAGACTATACTACAAAGCTACAGTAATCAAGACAGTATGGTACTGGCACAAAAACAGAAAGATAGATCAATGGAACAGGATAGAAAGCCCAGAGATAAACCCACGCACATATGGTCACCTTATCTTTGATAAAGGAGGCAGGAATGTACAGTGGAGAAAGGACAGCCTCTTCAATAAGTGGTGCTGGGAAAACTGGACAGGTACATGTAAAAGTATGAGATTAGATCACTCCCTAACACCATACACAAAAATAAGCTCAAAATGGATTAAAGACCTAAATGTAAGGCCAGAAACTATCAAACTCTTAGAGGAAAACATAGGCAGAACACTCTATGACATAAATCACAGCAAGATCCTTTTTGACCCACCTCCTAGAGAAATGGAAATAAAAACAAAAATAAACAAATGGGACCTAATGAAACTTCAAAGCTTTTGCACAGCAAAGGAAACCATAAACAAGACCAAAAGACAACCCTCAGAATGGGAGAAAATATTTGCAAATGAAGCAACTGACAAAGGATTAATCTCCAAAATTTACAAGCAGCTCATGCAGCTCAATAACAAAAAAACAAACAACCCAATCCAAAAATGGGCAGAAGACCTAAATAGACATTTCTCCAAAGAAGATATACAGACTGCCAACAAACACATGAAAGAATGCTCAACATCATTAATCATTAGAGAAATGCAAATCAAAACTACAATGAGATATCATCTCACACCAGTCAGAATGGCCATCATCAAAAAATCTAGAAACAATAAATGCTGGAGAGGGTGTGGAGAAAAGGGAACACTCTTGCACTGCTGGTGGGAATGTGAATTGGTTCAGCCACTATGGAGAACAGTATGGAGGTTCCTTAAAAAACTACAAATAGAACTACCATATGACCCAGCAATCCCACTACTGGGCATATACCCTGAGAAAACCATAATTCAAAAAGAGTCATGTACCAAAATGTTCATTGCAGCTCTATTTACAATAGCCCGGAGATGGAAACAACCTAAGTGCCCATCGTCGGATGAATGGATAAAGAAGATGTGGCACATATATACAATGGAATATTACTCAGCCATAAAAAGAAACGAAATTGAGCTATTTGTAATGAGGTGGATAGACCTAGAGTCTGTCATACAGAGTGAAGTAAGTCAGAAAGAGAAAGACAAATACCATATGCTATGACAGATATATGGAATTTAAGAAAAAAAAAAATGTCATGAAGAACTTAGGGCTAAGACAGGAATAAAGACACAGACCTTCTAGAGAATGGACTTGAGGATATGGGGAGGGGGAAGGGTAAGCTGTGACAAAGCGAGAGAGAGGCATGGACATATACACACTACCAAATGTAAGGTAGATAGCTAGTGGGAAGCAGCCGCATAGCACAGGGAGATCAGCTCGGTGCTTTGTGACCGCCTGGAGGGGTGGGATAGGGAGGTTGGGAGGGAGGGAGACGCAAGAGGGAAGAGATATGGGACCATCTGTATATGTATAACTGATTCACTTTGTTATAAAGCAGAAACTAACACACCATTGTAAAGCAATTGTACTCCAATAAAGATAAAAAAAAAAAAAAGAGAATCAAAGCCAATGGAATTTTCCTTCATCATGAAATAACTTTTAATGACACCTCATTCTCTTTCAAAATGTCACTTCTGTATCTTTTTTCCCATGGCTTAAATGTAATTTTTCTTTTACATTCTCTACTGAAATATGTTTTTGGTGACTTCAAACTTCTGAAAACAATTACAGTTTTGGCCTATTCTCATCTAGATTCAACAGATTCAATAAAATGTCATTCTATCGACTACTCCATACAAAAACTAATAGCTCCCAAAAGGTGATATGTAGTCTAAGATCCATTAGAATTCAAATTTTTCTTAGAGGAAAAACAAAAGACTATTTATTTGACTTTCCCCTCCTTAAGAAAAAAATCATGGCTATTAACTTCCCTTTCATTTTGTTTTCTCATATATGTTCAAACACCTCTCCTCAAATGTATGTCTTTGCAATTCATTTTGTTCTGCTTTCTTTGATGAGCTTGATAGAAAGTCAAAGAACCCAGCATGATTTCTCTGCTTATGAATTGCAGAAATCATGCACATGCCGTGCAAATCTTACAATAATATCATAGAAAATATTTCCTGGTATCTGTCACTAACTATTCTTTTCAGCACTCTCAGGCTTTCTTTTAATAAGCATTGGCAGATATTTTGTCCTCCATTATAACTCCTAATATTGAGGGAGGAAAAACACCACAACATTTAAATCCCAGAATTGCCCCATCTTTCTTAATCCAAGTATCAGCATTAGAGTTGCTTTCACCCTGGCACTATCTATAGCTGAACAGAAAACCACATCCTTTCTCATAAACTGGAGTTTATATAAAGCATTCTTCCAGACCCTGACACATAATAGGCACGTGAAATTATAGTTCCCTTCCCTTCATCCTTTTCACATCTTACTGCATCTTTGATACATGATCGTTGGACAACTGATTTAAATTGTAGTTTAATAAAATTATACATTATTTCTTTGTGAAAAAGGCCTCCTATTATATTGAATTTGACCTGTGGATTTGAATTAATCCTTCATTTCAGTTGTCTCGTATTCATCATGTCTAAACCTACTTTTTTTTTCTTTATTTTTTTTATTGAAGTATAGTTGATATACAATGTTGTGTTAGTTTCAGGTGTACAGCAAAGTGATTCAGTCATACATACATATGTATCTATTTTTTTTTCAGATTCTTTTCCCTTATAGGTTATTACAAAATATTGAGTAGAGTTCCCTCTCCTTGTTTAAACTTAGTTTTTCAATTTACCTTTGGCTCATCTCCTGTCTTCTAACTGCCCCAACGTTCCCGTGCTTCTCTAGCTGCTATCAAAAGTTGTAGGCTGGGGCTTCCCTGGTGGCGCAGTGGTTGAGAGTCCGCCTGTCGATGCAGGGGACACGGGTTCGTGCCCCGGTCCGGGAAGATCCCACATGCCGCGGAGCGGCTGGGCCCGTGAGCCATGGCCGCTGAGCCTGCGCGTCCGGAGCCTGTGCTCCGCGACGGGAGAGGCCACAGTAGTGAGAGGCCCGCGTACCGCGAAAAAAAAAAAAAGAAAGAAATGCCTGCTCACCCACCACTGCCTACTCTCTACTCTGTGCCAAGTGCTCTGCTAGATTCTGTTGGGCGTAAAAGCATACATCAGATATGCACTTTACCCTTAGGATCCAAAGTTTGCTTGGATACAAAGCAATGGATAAACAATTTAGTCCTCAAGTTGCACGAAGTACTGTGAAGAGAATTCAGAGAAAATGAGATAATTGTGGCTGGAACACACCAGCCTCATGGGCTAGGCCAGATTTTGATATGTAAATAAGATGGCAATTAGCCTGTGGACCAAATCATGTTCTGCTCAGTGAAATGCAAAGCAAGAGGGTCCCAGTATGCATTGTGTTTTGTGTCACGTTTGTTAGGCTTGGAGAAGTCAATTCCTGAAAATTAGGTAACCATGACTCTGCCTAGTTAGGTTTCATTGGAACATAGTTGGCACAGCAGGAGCTGAGCAAGGGCATAGCAACCCTCGTGTAAACTTCCCTTTTTACCACGCTTCACAGCTTTTTCAGAGCATTCCACATCTGTGATATTATCTGACTCTGCAAAGTACAAAGGAACCAAAGATTTCATTTCTAACGTAAGAATATTGAGTCTCAGTACAAGAAACTTACCTGGTATCTTCTCCTATTGAAACTGAAGTTAATTGTCAGTTAGATCCATTACACCTGTAACCGGCCTTCACTCAAGCACACTTTAACTGTATTTATAAAAAACTTGCACGCATCCTCCAAGCATCATGCAGCCTAAGCAATAAGGTGTTTGCCCAACTTGTTTTTTAGGAACTTGGAGCTGGCAGCATCCTGTTCAAGCACCAGCCATTACAACTGGTTAAGTCTACCGACCCTCCATCTGGGCATGCACAATTGTCCACTCGGTGACCTTTTGACCTCGGATGGCCAGAACCCCACCCTCAGAGTAGGCCAACGCTGCCATTTTCTGAGCATGCGTACCTTGAAGAAGCCAGGAGCTTAGTTGTGCGTCTGCGCAGAACAGTTGCCCACCTTTTTCTTGTCTCCAATTATCTTTCCCCACTCTCGCTCCCAGTACCTCAGCTTCATCCCATAAGGCACCTGGCCTTCAGGGAGGTAGATTTGAGACTTGTGCTTTCCTCTCCTAGCTTGGCTACCTTGTGAACAACTCCTTTCTCTGCTGTAAACCTCTGCGTCTCTGCGTTTGACTTGCTGTGATTTGGGCAAATGAACCTGGTTTGGTAACTGTATTAGATGTAGAATGCTAATAAAACACAGGCCTTGTGATCCCGAGCTCAGAGTGCTTCCCACTATAGCAAATTCAGTACAAAAATTTCCCGGCTTCAGTAATTACACAATAATGATTTTCCGTGTATATGTTTTTGGTAAAGAGTAAGTGTATTTATGAGATCTGTCTGAAAAATGTCTAATTACTAATTACAGAGAGGAAAAACCAAACTCAGCTAAAAGTAAGATTTATATAATTCTTTTTGTTTGCATAATAATTTTAACTATTTATCTAAAAATAGTTTAACTTTTTAATTTCAAGTATCTAGATTATGGGTGACAATTTATATATTACAAGTCCTAAAGATGAACAGAAAATGTTTTCATTGCCTTCCAAAAGAAGAGTTCAGGGCTTCCCTGGTGGCGCAGTGGTTAAGAGTCTGCCTGCAAATGCAGGGGACACGGGTTCGTGCCCCAGTCCAGGAAGATCCCACATGCCATGGAGCGGCTAGGCCCGTGAGCCATGGCCGCTGAGCCTGTGCGCCCGGAGCCTGTGCTCCACAATGGCAGAGGCCACAACAGTGAGAG